>NW_010545820.1:38601-79286 GCF_000687285.1 Phaethon lepturus
AATGCCTGTAATACAGAGAACTGTATATACTGTAGAGAATATAAATTATGCACTTTGAATGTGAAGTTCAGTTTTGGCTTCTGTCTTTCCTCCATTTCTCTTTTCAGTTGTTCATGATAGCTGAAATTTTCCATGTTTTTGTCTCAACCCACACACAAATTTTTTCCTTTGGGGAAAACTGGAGCAAAATCAATTTTAGTGCAATTTTTCAAGCCTCTCTGACTTGCACCTACATCTGTTTGGTGTGGGGGAGTGGAATTTTATCATAAAACGTTTGATTTATTTAATGTATTCAATAAGCATCCAAGATGTGCCAGGTACTTTCTCAGCCCTTTTTGGATGAGAAATCTTGCAAGCTAAGAACTTAAACAAAGAAGCTACAGAACTAAAAATTTCCCTGCTCTTAAGGTCTCCATATATCTAAGGAATAAACAGAGTTTGAACAAAGCAGATCCAGAGACTTGTAAAGTACAAAATGTTACATGCAGTGCTGATGACATCTAACATTATAGGAACAACTGGGTTTTTTACATATTTCTTGATCCTGTTACGTGCCCAACTTAAAACAAACTCAGCTGAAATGTGTCCACACAGCAGCTCTACTTTCATTGCAACTATGAGTCTATTTTTATTGGTGAAGCCATTGCTATGACTGTATGGTACTGTAGAAAGGGCTCACCTAAGCAGGGTAATTGATTAGACCAAGGTAAGTTATAAATCTGAGCTGAAGAGCTATTCCCAATTAACTTCATCATCCTAACGAAGAGGTGATTGGGAATAGTTAATAAGGAATAGCTGTTCTGGAATAATCCCTTTTTAAGACAAACCCTTACTCTTTCTATAATTGCATTCTAGGAAGCTATTCTGTACTGAATCAGCATGGGATAGAGTGCCTAGAAGATGTTCAGACCAAGCACAGCTAGCGGTGAGTGGGGCAATATACACCGGGATGCCCTATTGCAACTATCATGAGTGAGCAGAAGAACAGCAGATTTGGTTGCCTGTTGCATCTCTCCAGAAGGCAACTGAAAGTATTATATCAAAATCACTGTACAAAGGCCTCTCTCTTAGCAGGGATGAAGTATGAGCTGCTTGTTACTGAGCATTAACCTCGTGTTACGGACAGAATGCATGTTTCAACTTGTAACCGGTTACAATTTGATTAAATGTTGGGGTGCGGAAAGGACTTCTGTGCTTTTTTCCGATGTGTAGATTTACATTATTATGTGGGAGCAATCAATTTATCAAACCCATCTAATTATTCAATAGTGGGGAAAGACAATTGGTTGGAGGAAAACTTGCATTGTTTTTAAGGTGGAGAGAAAATTAGTTTAAAAGAGATTTGCACAACCTTTCTCTTTTGTTCTGAGGAGAACCTATACTAACAAATTAATCAAATAAAGGAAAAGCTAGTAATTTATAATGCCATCAAAATTTTCCTGCAGTATACAATTTTGTGCTTGACCTTGCCAAGGAGGATGGGCTGGAGTAGAGATGGTGCTCTTTTGCTTTAATGCGTTGTAGTTGTGATATAATTGCTGTTAATTCATAGTTCTCCTGACTTTTGGAATTCATCCCTTCCCTTAAAAGGGAAGGTGGCAGCCTGGAGTGGAGAAGCTCCCACTGCAGCCCTTTGGATGTTAATCCACCCTGACTTTCCTAAGCCTCCTACTTAAATCATTATCTTAATGAATCACCATTGCTGCTATCTTCAGTGCTACACAGGAACATGCAAATTTTAAACAGCCTGGGGGAAAGACCTTTTTGTCTGTAAGGTGCTCTGATACTCGCATTTAGATGTTGCCATGATAGGTACCTTGGATACTGCTTTCTGCCTAACCCAGGGATAGATCATGGGGTATAGTGTATCACCGGTGTACGCCTGCTAGGCGGCTCTCGGGGCTTGCCCCTGAGAGGAGATTGATGTGATTCTGCTACTGACTGTAAGAAGCAGCTTTAGCTCAAGCGGTTGAAGGCCAATTGGTGTGCAGGTTTGTCTTTCATCTAACTGCCTGTTGGCTACGCTTTTCTTTAGTTGCAAAATGGCAAGGAGTTAAGGGAGTGAGGATGGGGATCCCCCTTCATCTCTGCAGCTGCCATTTTGACTTTGGGGCAAATTTCTTCACCTCTTCACTTGACTTTTTTTCACACCACAAAAAAAGTGACATGCAAATGTTAATGTATCAACTAAATTTTCTCCCAAGTAGATATCAAGAAATTTGATACAGCAGGAAAGTTACCAACTTGCTAGAAAATCTTAAGAACATTTGTTTGAGGAAAAACTGAACATAGTGAAGCCACTGCAAAGTATCTCCAAGGCTTTCAGCATTGTGGTGTTCAAATTTTTCCTTGAAGAGTCAACTCGGCTAGGCATTGAGCTCTGCCCACTTCCAGCTCTCCCAGATGATCACTTGAGGAATGTTTACTTTTAGATGCGGGGTATGGAGAGAGCGCTATGTATAGCTGTTTCAGATGGCGAATCTTTGTGGTTATTTGCTATATGCATTGAAAGATTTGATTCCTTTATTCATTAAACCAAGAGCCGAGGAAGCCGTTTTCTGCAAATGCGCTAGATGATAAGAAGTACTCTTCTCAAATTGCAAAGTAAATTCACCCGTTGTCCCCTTTCTGGGGTTTAGAAGAAGAGCCCATTCCCTTACTGCAGGTAACTTTTCCTCACCAGTAATAGTTCTGCTTCTGGAACAATGGCAGGATAAATGTGGAAGATACCAGGTGAACTGAGATCCTCTAGTCTCAACTGGGAGAGGACCGTATTAACAGAACTGAGCTTAAATGCATTTTCTGCAATAACGTTACCAATTGTCAAGTCCTGCTAGGAGACTTATGCCCACAGGAGCCCAGAACATCTATCTCAAGGAGGGCATACTCGTTCTTTTCGGCTAAATCTTCTCTGAAACCAGATGTTTTTAGGCTAAGAAGAAATGCATTTTCTTGGCTCATGCTAAAGCTAAGTACCATGTTCTCAATGGTTACTAAAGAAAGGGGATGTGAGCAAACAGAACATGCAGACTTTTTGCAGCTCCAGGCCTGTCCAGTGTGACACAGGGGACTCTAACTGCTTCCTCAGCCGTTTGTGCACGCCTTCCCGGACAGCAGCAAGTAACTAGTCCTGCGACTCAGACTTCTTTTTCGTGCCTGGTGTAGCTCTGAACAGACTGCCACTTTCTTGTAATAGTGTTTAAGACACTTTTTGTAAACTGCTTTACAATGATAGCTTTTCTGCTCATTGTGAGCAGACTGTTGTGTTTTCTGTATTCAAGCTCCTAGCTGGTTCTGATTCCTCATTGCATGACAGTATTTTATAATACAGGGGGTAAATTAACTGGGGAAGCCATCTGTTAGATTCAGCACTTCATGAACAGTCAGAGTAGGGATTTCAGAAGAAATACCAGACGTGATTTACATGTGTGTGTGTATAAATATGCAGGGGGGTGGGGTGTGTGTATATATATTTTGTGTACATTTCAAGAGAAAATCGAGGTGACTAACATTTGAGGCTGAGTGCAAAACTTAAATACAACTTTTTCTCATTCCAGTCTTGGAAAGCCATGGTGATGGGTGTGGGCAGGTCCCTGGCTGACTTTCCAAATTGCCTTCATGTCAGAGCTCCAACTAGGGATTTGGTGGAGTTTCTCATCCTATTGAGTAAAAGTGATGTTCTATCCCATATTAGTTTCCTTAGGAAACAGAAGAAAAGAGACTTTTCTTTCTAGCACTTAACACACCGACTGTTATTTTTGCAGGCACTGTACGCAAAATGTTTAGAAAATGAGATATCCAGAAGGAAGGTTTAGATTTCAATATGCTGAACTGGCTTACATTATTTGCCTAGCTTTTGCATGCTGTCTTATGCTCCTGGGTAGTAGTAGAATTTTGTTGATGTACAAAGTTTGTTATTTCTATAGTTGGCTCATTCAAATTCAGAGGTTTGTAACTATGGAAGTAAAATGTGTCTGTGCTGTTATTTTGTTAAGCTGTCTTTGAGCTACTTTTGTTAACTGCATGTTCACAGGAGTCTGTGTTTGCTCAAATTACCTGCTTAGTTTTCTGGTCAGGTACGCAGAGATGCAGTGTTTCAGCTCATAACTTTGTTTTGTGTTATCTTTCTCATGGTGTGTTATAACTGCCTCCCAGAAATTCTGAAATTGGGGTCAAACAAACTGCTCTGATGTTTCTCCCAGCATTCGCTAATTTGGCAGTATTTGAGCTGCTACTAAGAAGCATAGAGAAGCTGCAAGCTGAGCACTGTGACTGACAGCGCTGTTAAGAACAAGCGATGCACGTAGCACTACACAGGTAGATGGATTTTAATCTGCAAGCATAGCTATCGTTAATTTTAAGGACGTTTGGAACCATGGTAGTTCAGCTAAGAGAAGGGAGATAAACCAAGCAATTCTGTGGAGCAGCTGTATTTGGTGAGGCAGGTCTCTTGGGATTAGCAGGGGCTCATGAGGCAGGGTAGCGAAAAGTGCATCACAGTGCCAAGCCTGACCGATCCTTCAGGTGTATGGGGATGCCTGGGAAATGTCTTAAGACTGGGATATTTGCTGGGATAAGCTTACGAAAGCTTCCTTGGTTGGTCAGTATAGATTTTAATGCAACAATGCTTCCCTGTGCTTTTTGGGGAGAATTACGTAGTTTCTGCTTCTCTGGCTTGTGGGATTTCTCAGTGTGTGAAAGAAAGGAGCTGTGAGCTTTGAGTAGCTGCAAACTGCCATGCTTTTGAGAAGACTTTGAGGGGAGCAAATGGCAGGGATTTGAAAGCTGTGAGTTTGACTAGCTTGAATTGGGTAAAAAAAAAAAAAAAAAAGAGAAAGAGAGAGATCTGTGGCAGCAGTTGTTGGGAGATGAAAAATTTCACCTGCCAGCTCAGCAGACTACTTAAGAGCACTATCTGAAGTGAGTGCCCTGAAAGTTCTTGCAGAGAGGCTAATGGCCAGCTGGGAGGAGATGCTGCACTCCCTGAAGAATCAGGAATGTTTTGGGATGTTTACCCAAGCTGGTAAACCAAACGGAAACCATCAGTATACTGCCATGTACATCCATGGTGTGCCACTGTCTTAAACACTATACAGTTCGGATTATCACCTCTCGAAGGTAGTGGAAGGCTAGAGAAGGTCCAGAGAAGACCATCAGAGATGGGTCTCAAGTCAGTCAACGTGATTTCTCTCTTTGCCATAGAGAAGAGATGACTTGTTACAGAAATTGCAGATGTTTTATGCTGTCATGAATGGGGTGGGGAAGGGGAGTAGGGAGTGATTCTTCACGGTTCTTGTGTTAACTAAATTGATTCAAAGCAGGCAAAGAGGAGGCACTCTGTCAAGCAGCCGTTACCACGTGAAACTCATTGCCAAAGGGTGTTATGGATAGCAGAAGTCTAAACAGATTGAAAAGTTGATGAAGGACAGATAAGTTCTTATTAAAAGTGGTGGCCTGGATGCAAACTCTGGATCAGGAGATCTTTAACAATTGCACAGGGTATAAGAAGGGAAAAGTCTGTCTGTACTCTTATTTCACTGCTTTTCCCATCCCCCTTAGTTTTTTTTTTTTTTGACCCTGTTTTGGCTACTCCTGAAGAACAGAGAGCTAGACCTTTCCTTTTATAATATGGCTATTTTTATAGTTCAAAACTAGAAAGGAAACTAGCTACACTGCAGTGCAGGGAACTAGTTTTGCGTTGCAGCCCACAAGTAATGTAAAGCACACTGAAATGAAGAGAATTAGGAGCCAAATGCCTCCTAATACTTTAAAAATGTGTGTGTTATAAAATGCATCTGTAGCCTGCTTTCTTGGTTAAAACTCTGACCTAACAAAAGGCTGTGCTTGTTACTGAAGCTGTGAGTCACTACAATGTTTTTAGTTATTTTTCTTACTATCTGTGGTGCTACACTCGGGCTGCCTGATAATGGACTTAATGAGCTGGCTTAGGCATTCCAACTCGAGTAGTAGTGACACCTTGGGCTGGAAGCTGAGGATGGCTGCCCTCCGCAGAAAGGACTGGTGAGCATGGCAGGGAGGGAAGAAGCAGCAAGTTGGGAAGGAGGCTGAAGAGGAGGGAAGATATTAAAGATATTAAAATGTCTTGTATATGCACAAAAGCAGGGACGTCTAATGCAGAGCAGGGTTATGCTTGTTGGAGTGGCAACAGTCGGTATTTGGGAGGTGAAAAAATCAGTTTTACATTTTGCTAGACGATTGTACTGTAATACAGCAGTGCCTCCTGGCAGGGAAAGCAATGTAACGTAAAGCAATACAGCGTGGAAGAGCAGTTGGAGAGCTGTCAGAAGCTGAGTAGCTTGGAATGCTTCCACATGAACCTGGGAGCAAGTGAGCTCGTTGCAGCGTGGCATTCCTCTGCCCCAAGGAGGAGTACGGACTGCAGCATGAGCGTGAATAATGCACCTTACAAACAACACAGCTCAAGTCTCTGGACGAGGGCTACAAGAGGCTTTTCTAGGCAAAATAGTGAGAGTTTCTTTCTTTTCGTGGAAGTTTTCTCTTCCAGCTCACAGAACCCTTCTGAGCTCACATGCCAGGCAGCCCTGGGGCAAATGAGCCTGTACCTGTCAGCTGTCATTGCTGGGCACACCTGAGTACTCAAGGGCACAAGGCTGCTGAAGGGGTAGCTGAAGGCTGGAGCTCCCTAAAGTGCAGGCTGCAGGAAAACTGCTGGCTCTGATCGGGTTGGGCAAACAAGGAAGTAATGACTCTTTAACAGTTTGTATTTCCAGGGGGCTTTGGTGCATGGCACTGGCTTTTATTCCAGTTTTTAGATGTTGGATATACTTAGCGATCTTACTTGTGGTTTTTAACCCTTCCCCCTCTCCCTGCCCCCAGCATTTTCCTTCCCTTCAAATCCTCTGCCTCATTCTACATATTGCTCCTATAAGTTGCTTGGGATGATGGGTCCTGCTTCTTACTTGGAGCCTCTGGATGCTATTAATGAGTAATTGCTGGAGAAGCTTGTTTAAATATCAAACCCCTACATTATTTTTTAAATTGCCCTTTGAGGTGGCTGAAATGCTACTGAAAAATTACTTTCCTTTAATACTGGACAAGAAACTTTATTCAGTAAGGGGAACAGTGTTCTTACTGGACTGTTTCTGAGGCACAAAGTTACCTTCCTTTTAAAGAAGGGATGTGTAGTTTTACTCCCCCTCCTTGCTTCTCCCCCCACACACCAGCAAAACTGATGTTTATAGCAAGGAGCAAAGAGGTTTTATTGGCTTTATCCCTTCAACGCATCCAGACTTTATTTTTTCAAAACCCTGTAAGAATGCAACAATTCATTCTGCATGGTTGCTATGTAGACACAACTTGCAGTCCAGCAATACTGGTAAATTACCCAGGGGCTACATACATGAGGGTTGTCCACCATGACCCAGGGAACTGTGTCTGATACACTACTGCTTTTCCTGTTGGAATCACATCAGCCGGATTACTGGATGGTTAACCTGCAGTCACGGATGAGCTTGAGCAGGATCCTCTACCATTCAGAAACCAGTAGCTACATGCATGATGCACCTCTTCTGGTTAAGACTGCTGTAAGATTGGCTGAAGCGCAACAGGTCTTGCTCAAAATGTAACTGAGGTGTGTTCTGTCATTGGCAATATGAGTCACCGTTAGCCTACTAGCAAGCATTGGATAATCAGGTAAAATTTGCATTTATTTCACATACTGAAAACTGTTAGGCAGACCTCCTTACGGGATGAGTGTCTTCTGACTTTAAGAACAAATGGTTCATTTTGCTTTGACGTTCATGCAGCCACAGGGACGCAGCAAATGTATTGACTTTTTATTCCTTTCTACTCTTTCATGTAAGTGTACACACATTATTACAAGAAAGCAGCATGTGAGCTCATAGCTGTGCCTCATTGCTTAATGAAGCGTTTGCTTTTAAGAAATGACATGGACCTTCTGTAGAGGCTGTAGAAGCAGTAGCGAGGTTGCCCAGGTCTGAGCCCCAGCAGGCAAAAGGAAGACTTCATTTAACATTTCCTGAGCATGACAGGCATCCAGGTTTGTGCTAGCAATTAAGGTGTGAATTCTATAAATGGAAGTACTACCTTGGGAAGGAATAAACAAATAAGGAACTTAGTGCAGAAATGGTTTGAGAAATATCATGGATTGTGAAGATAAACATGAATTTGGAAGTAGCATTGGTGGGTTTCATGAATACCTGTTTCTTCTGCACTTTTCACAATGACATTGTGTCTGATCGGGTGAAGGTCTGTCTTCTGTTCGTCTGCCATCTTCCTGATAGCAAATTAGCTTATTACATTTGGCACATGTATTAAGATTTTTTGGGAAAAAAGATTTCTCTCTGGTAGAAATTGCTAAACAAAATGTGGACAGACACAATCACAGCCTCTCAGTACATATGCCACAGAAAGGGAAGCCAAATGCATATTGTAGGAAATTGATATGTACCTCTTGCTTTTGTGGTGTGCAAGTGTTTCCCTTTCCCCATTGTTGTTTGTTTCAATTTGTGTTTTAGTAGTCTTTATGTTAGGAATTTGTGGGATATTGAGCAAAAGTCAAGTGGATTATAGATGTAGTGGTTAAAAGCTACTGAATTGAACAATCTTTTTAATACCTAGGAAAAAATACTTGCTTGAAATTACAATAGCTGCCTTAAACAATTTTTATAGATCTTAGGGAGTTTAGGTGTGTCTTTATTCAGACACTACTTGTCTTCTGCCAAAGGTTTAAGGAAAGACAGAAGGCTCAACTGAAGAAAATCTGTCCCTAAGCATGAGGAAGAAGAGTTTGTAAGAAAGTACTGGGCTTTTGATAGAAGTAGCTGCTTTTGTTGGCAAACTTTGAGGCTGTTTTTGCTGAAATATTTTTTGGTTTTTTCATTTGATTTTTTTTTTAATGCAGTAAAGGATTTCAGTTGAGAAAACAGTGAAAGCTTAAGAAACTTAGGATGCTTGTTTTCTTTTTCTAAGCTGGTGAGTAAGAACTAGATATAATGGGAGGCAAGTATCCGGTAGCTCTAGATTTTGAAGGACAAGACAATGAGAATTCAGTTTTAAATTATCAGCTACAGCTCACTTCTCTTTAATAAAGAGTTTGTTTTAAACATTAAACATGTTTGGACTTAAATGTTTAGTATGCTTGATAAGAAAATGAAATCAGAAAATTCTCAACGGATGGCTACTTTTTGAATTTTCAGGCAGTATGATTCAAATGAGAAAAAGAAAATGTCTAATAAAAGTCTTTGGCTGTTTATTAAAATAATAAAAGAAGGAAAAATGTCAGCTGGATAAATACCTGTAAAGTAGAATAAATGTTTCCACTGGAGATAGTGCAGCTCTCCGGTTAGCAAAAAATAATACCAAACTGAGAGCAGATTATATTTAGTTGCAAATCAGTATAGCTTAGTAGTTACCAGCCACTGATCAGCCTTTATGAAAATAACTAGAGTGTAAATGTAAAACAAGATTAAAATTGGTAGCTTTAAATTACTTTTATTTAAATCCACCCTTCCTCTAGCATTGGATGCTATCTGACACAATACATAAGTAAAAGCACATTTAGCTGCTGACATGGCATTGCAATGGCTTTTCCTGTATTTGCTATGATGTGATACACAGATAAAGGAAACTCCCTCTGTGTGTTCATCTATGAAGTCACTAACGTAACATGTGGTCCCTTTTTTTTCCTCCCCACCCTCTGTCCCTCCATTAGTCTCCCCCAAAATTTAAATGGGCAAGTGAGCGCTGAATTTGTCATGGTTTACATACTTCTCGAGGTGTGTGAGCTGCCTATGAAGATAAGTGCACCTGGCCTCCTATTTTCTTGTCTTCTGTATGTTTGATACAAACCGCAAGAGAGCCCTAAAGAGGTTTTTCTTATTTTACTCCTGGTCACATGTTCGGTACTATAACTTCCTAAAATTAAAATTAATTATGACCTTAGAGGCAGACAGTCCAACAGTGAAATAGTTTGTAATTTATTTGAACTCTGAAATTTCACTGGTTAAAATGGTGTAAAACTTTCCAATAAAATTTGTTTATATATTATTTTAAGAAAAAAAACCACCTTAACTATGAGTCTGGTTCCTCAATAAAAAAGGATAGCTATCTGGCTAATCACTGCTATGCACTAGATCACTAATTTTCTCCTTAAGGACAGTAGGATTTTTGCCTTTTTTCCCCCATAAAACTTCTTCAATTATATAATGAATGCATTTGATTTAAGGGGACGCTCTCTAGGATTTTATGCCCCAAGACAGGCATGTGACGAAATAGCTGGAGGTTGGTGAAGAACCTGCTGGATTAAATGCTTGCAAGTACTGACAAGAGTGGGAGTCGAGCATTTGGATGGAGGCTCGTGGACAGCTCTGTTCTCAGCTACTCCTACGCAAAATGAGTTACTTTGTTTTGCTCTCACCTAGAAATTCAGACTTTCTGAGTCTTCAAAGAAAATGCATGTGCTACTGTCTCCCTCTGGGAACACACAGCTCCGTCAGGGTATATGGAGAGGTTGCTCATAAGAAGGCCTGGTTTTCCCAAAGTCTGAAATTTTTGTTTGTGGAAAAATGAAGCAAATGATTGCATTCCTGTACTAAATGTGGGGATTTTCTTGAAATAGCTTCTTAAATAATTGTTTCTGCATTAGATGTGTCGCTAAGTATCAAGGTTTCTGGAAGTGCACATCCTGTATGGTTGATGATTTCATGGTATGAAATACAGCTGGGCTTCCATTTGTCTGTTGGGGACACAGACCTGCTCTTGTGAATTGGTTTCAAGTTGCTCAAGAAAGACGTGACAGCCTATGCTTTAAAGATCTCACAACAAATGTGTAAAGTTCAGTGCTCTTACCAGGCTGGCTGCTAACTGGCCAGGAAGCCGCTAACACTGTGGCTGGCAAAGAATAAAGAAAACATAAAGATGCTACATCTTGGTTATGGGAGACTGTTCAACATGTAAACTCCTGGTGTCTGAGATGGGGTGGCATTTGCAACAGATGTTTGCCTGGTAATCAAAGACCCAGTGTAATAAATAGTTGGTTAAAGAGTAAGAGTTCACCTGGTGGTTAATGCTGATTTTTATGGCTATGGACTTGAGACCTCTTGAAAATGAGACATGCCAGTAGTAAGAAGTGTGTATGTTTCTAGGGTTGAGGATTTGGGGGCTTTGAGGTCCTGCTCATTCATTTGAGAATGAAGTATCATGGAATGGCCTTATTCTGGATTCATTTGAACAGAGATGGCCAGCGAGATGAACAGATGACTGGGATGTAGAGTATGTGAGAACTTCCCTTTGCTTCTGACTCGCACTGGACTGATGACTTGGGTTCATTGAACCCACTGTATCGCCCAGCCCTCGAGGGGTTATAAAGCAGAGGTGGACTGAAAAAGTTCTACCTGTGCCACTTCAGAAAAACGTTTAGCTTGGCACTGTCTTCATCCCTGACAGCTGCTTGTGATGCCTGGAGCTATTTACCGTAGGGATGAGCAGACAAACCTGATATGTGCTCAAACCTGGAAATTTGAATTAATTAACCAGTGGAATAACTTATGGATGGGGTAGATTCGTCATAAATTAGACTTTTCATCAAGATTGGTGCGTGCATTCTCACTCGTGTCCTCGCTCTCCTAAAAGCTGCTGCAAGAGTCACTTGCTGGGAGATGAAGGCACTTGTACTATTAAGGAGGGGTAAGACAGGAGGATGCTACAGGGCCTCATGGTCCTCCACCTCTGAACTCATGCATGCTGGTCAGCAGCTTCTCGCATCCATTGGTGCTCCAGCTCCCTGTTAAGTCCTCCAAGATGCCTTTCACGAGACATGTGGCATGGGGGCAGTTCTTCATGCTGAAGAATGCCTTTGTATTGTGATGCAGAGCTATAGCTCAAGCAAATAGCTCTCTTTATTATCTGTGCCCGTCACGAAGGTATGACACAAAAAACTCCATTAATGCATTTGCTGCCCTAAAAATTTTCTTCTTGGCTCTTTCAGATGCTTAGGCCAGCAGCTAGTATCCTCCTAGGCTTAGTGAAGAATTAAGTTGAAATTGCCAAGGGGTGTCTCCTCCCGCACTGACTTAGAGATGTATGAGGCTCGGTCTCCTTTGTCCTTCCTTCATCCTGCACTAGCCACGTCTGTCTTGTGCCCTGTCAGCATTTTCTGCTTGGGAATGGCTGAGTGGACTTCTCTTAGCCGTGCATCTTTTTTTACTTAAAGGAGATCTTCAGAGTGTCTATTTGGCATAAATCAGTTGAGAATTTGCTGGTAATAAGTGCAGAGGAGGAAAAGAAAAGAATACTTGGAGCCCTCTGTCCACTTTCTCTTGGCAGTGCCTGGTTCCTGCTCTTGGAGGAGGTCTCTTGCTTGTCCCTGAATCGGTTCAGCCCCCCGAGCACAAATGCTCCGAAGCTGCAGTCGCAGGGTCGCTGTCTGTCTCCAGAAAGCCATGTGGCAAGGGGCTCTGCACGCTGTGGGGAGCAGCTCCCCCCTGCAAGGAGTTACAGGATACCACTGGGGGTAGCTACAGCTGGTATGCACTGGTACTAATATAATCCTGCAGGACTGTATCCATGAGACACAAGTGTGACGTGAGGTATTTAAGGAGACACACCTGTTCTAGGCACAGGCCCGGGTATGGCGTGCCTCGGAAACGGAAGGTTTTGGTGCAGCAGGAAAGACTCCCATTTCATCCACAGGAGGGCTTTGCTTTCTTCTTCCGCCCCAGTTTCACATTATTTTATAATTCCCTAATATTATGCAATCCTGTGGCCTGTTAGCACCGGGCTGTTTCAAAGGCCAGGCTAGTGTTTGCATTTGAACTTTTTTTACCTTAGTGTGCGATTCCAGAGTGATTAGCAGGAGAGAACAGCTTCTGGGCTGAGTGATGGTTTGGGTGTAACTGCTCCCAAGAAAGGGCAGAGAATTTGGAGAATGTCATCTATGTGTGGGGTTGGGTTTTTCAGTCCTTCAGATAATTTAGATCTTATGTTGTGTTTACCTGTATTTTTATTATAAGGCCTTTGTCTTGGAATTTGGAGCAGGAAATCACATAAAAGTGATATAATCTTACCAAAATTTGTTTTAAAAAAAAAAAAAAAGAGAGATGTCCCTTTGGTTTGAAATATGAGTGTCTTTCCTTCTCTTCTTCATGTCTATCCCCCATTCCCAAAATTGTTGTGAAACGGGTATTTTCCATACAGAAGAAAAAGCAAGCAAATGCAAAATAAATCTCATGGTTGTGTAGTATGAAGAAATTAACTTCCTTAGATTTTTATCTCTTCTTTTTTAAGTTAGCCTGATACTTGTTTGGCAGAAGATTAATTTTTTTGCCATTGAAAAGGGAATGTATTAAGATGGAGGAAAAAAAAATCACAAGGTCTGTCATATGACTTGATTCCATCTGTCTGTCTTGTCTTTCAAGTAGGATGGAAATTTTCTCCCAAACTTTTTATGTGCCTTTTTTTATGTTAGTGTGGAATCTCCTAGTTTGCCTTCGTCTCACTCCACATGCCCCTTCTTTCCATGGATTCCTGCTTTTGGTGAGGTTTTAAGCGCTTGTCGGTTTGGAACAGCTTCCAGAATTGAGGCCAAGATTTCTCCCATCTCTGATAGACTGTTGTGTGAAAATATTTGCAAGTGGACAGTCTTTCCCTCCCAACTTTATTTTAAATAGAATTTTCCAATAAACATCCAGTATGTCAGTTGTTTGTAGAATAATGGCTGGTGGAAATAAGGAAGAGAGGGCAAGAGGCATGTTCTTCTCTAGGACCTGGTTAGTTTGGGCAGTTAAGTATTTAGAGGGGAAAGTGGTTATATTCCCTTCTATAACAACTCTGAATTCTGAGTAGGGTGGACTGGACTAACTAGACCCTGAGGGGACAACAGATTCTTCTTCTCAGAAATGAAATGTTGTTGGCAGGGGGGGAAGATCTTGGGAATGGAGACTCCGTGGCTCCAGCTGCACCTGGCCCATGGGGTAGGCTCACTGCGAGCAGGTCATTGACCCTTATTGCAAGGAGATATAAATCTGAATCTTGTTAATCCTAACCTGAAAGATGGCTGCAGTGTGGCAAGAGCCTCCTCGCCTGCATGAGTGAGCAGAGGTGCTGACCAAAACCCAGAGTCCTCTTTAGTCCCTGTGTGCTGGCATTCACAGTTTGACCAGCCCCAAAGCCTCACAGTTTTCCTTCCTTGTGGGCAGACACATTTTTGTACATATGAATGTGAAAATACCTTTGATTATGATACTAAGAAGCAGAATACCTCACTGTAAGGGACGCATCATCCTCATCTAGCTGTGGTGCCTCCCAGACTAGCTTTGTATCTCTGCACATCACTGCATTTTGCTGCAGACACAGCCTAAGGTAGACATGGCCTCACTATCCTTGCTAGCTGATAACGATGGGCTCTCTCCCACCCCTGTCCCTACTGGATTCTCCCAGAGTTAATCGATTTCCAACTAAAGACTGAAGAGATTTCTTCTGGGAGGTTTTTTTGGGGGGTGGTTGGTTTTAGTGGTTTGGGTTTTTTTTGTTCCTTAACTGCACCCTGCAAAATGTCCCAGATGAGTTGTTTCAAAATACTGGCATCTCTAGGGAAGGGGTTATAAATTGCTAATTTAAAGCCTGCAACAGGATAATTAAGTAACCAGTTTGATGTAAATGGCTTAATGGGGCTTTACTAGCCCCTTTGAACTTAAAGTAGCACTAAAAAGTAAACTGTAAATACCTTCAAGGAAAGTACTGGCATGCTTGAATGTGGGGCTGCTTGGCTGTAAGGAGCAAGCCTGCTCGACTTGCCAGGAATCCCGTGGCCTGTGTGACAGCAAACATGTCAAGGGGGCGAGGGGACCAACCAGGCACCCCTTGGGGAAGGCTCTGCAACTACCCTAGCTCTTCAGGAAGCACATACACTCTGATATATCAGGCTTTCAAACCTGCCCTGCCTGCTTTGGAAAATTTAAATCACAACCTCAGTTTAAATGCAACTGTAATGAATTTCATCAGGATTGAAGGAAGAAAAAAAAAAAAAACCCTGAGGGGGAGGCAGCCACTAAAGTCCACCCTAATTTTCCTGGAGTTGTATTTGCATTAAGGTCTTTTGGCAAGTCCAGGCAGAAACACTTATTACACTTTGTTTCAGAAGACCTCGTTACCCACTGAATCTGCTGAGACAACGTATTCCAGCCCTGCAGCAGATTCCAGTTTCTGATGCGACTTGGGGACTTTTGGGAGAACCTCTCAACTTTCACTCTTGCTACAAAATTCCAAGGGAGGAAGTCAACAGCTTCTAGAAATGAAGATCATTACAAAGCGGAAGCATCTCATGTAGTCAGGCATTGATCTCGCTTCTGATTATGCAAACTGAGGTGTCAGAGAGGAGAATTTCAGGCCCAAAGGCAAGCAGGAGTATTCCTCCCTCTCCCTCCCTCTATGGGAGAAATGGTCCTCCTGGTCCGAGTGCTGCTGTGCTCCATCTTCCCATTGCGCATGCACCATGCAGTGCCAGCAATAATTCGCAAGAACTTTCTTCTCTTCACTGTTCCTCTGTCTCACCACCATCTTCCCCCTATTGCCAGCAGCCTTCCTGGGTAGTGGAGGATGTTTTGGAGTTTGCAGCACAATCCTCAATTACTACTGTGACCTCTGACACACGGGATTTGGCTTTACAGACAGCTTTGCTGGTCCTTGGCTGTGCTCTCCTGCCTGCTTTGTTGCACTACCCCTGAAGACCATGGGGCTGTAAGGCTGAGGCAGACCAGGACTGATGCAGGAAGAGGGCAAGACCTGACCTTTTCAGTGGCAGCCCTGACTTGGATGGGCTAAACCAGATCACGATGCCTCATCATCTGTAATGATGGATCTACTTCTCTGTGGTTTGTTTTTTTGTTTCTTTTTTTTTTTCCAGATGGGAAGTTAATGGGAAATAATGTACCACTGGCAATGTTAATACTGGCTTTAAAAAACCGAAACATAAAAGCACTGAGGTTCGTTGTAGAGGGCAACAACGCAGAAGTGCTACATCTTATTTTAAAAATCATGTCTGACAGAGGATTCAGTCCTGCACTCTAATTCGGTTCAGATGTCTCTGGGCCTATTGTATGCAAAGCTCAAAATGCTTTACTGTGGCCTTTAGAAGAAGAGGTAATCACATGGCACTTCTTTGCTCCTACATGTTGACTGAAGCAGTTGGCACCATGGCACTACCCAACTGCTGTGTGTGGGTGGGAGCACAGTGCAGGATTAATTTGGGGTTGATTGTGTTGGCAGGGATCTGTCAGCAGAGCTTGCCCAGCTGCCTGTGTTACATGGTAGCTGTTAATCCTTCACTTCTATGAGCACGAACCTAGATCACATATTTAAAAAAATTAAAAATGCATGCGCTATTAGAGAGAGATACTTGCAAGCAGAAGAGCGCTGTACGCATGCAGTGTTGACGGCTGGAGGCTGCCTTCAAGGAACGCCAGAACACCTTAGCGTGCCAGCTTTGATATCTTGGCATCTGACTGGGAAATGCAAATACTCAATCTTAATCCATCATTCCCACATGCTGACGTGTATCCAAGGGGAACTTCTGTGAATGTTGTTGCTATTCCCATATAATTTCAGCTGCTTCTTTGCTTCCCAGCACCGCCCCACGATGTGTCCAACTGAGTGCAGTGTCTTCCAGGCCTTTTATGGCAGATCTGGATTTGTTTCTCTCGTGGGGATGCAAAAGGGCATTAGTGTGCATGTGCAGCAGAGGAATAAACTCTGTGTTTGGAGGGGGTGGGGTTGTTTTTATGAGGCTTTTCTCTTCCTAATCCCCCCCAACAACCCCTTCTGCAGATTTTTAGGTTCCTCACTAAGTCCTTTAAATAATATGATCAATTAAAAACCAAACAAACAAGAAAGCTTTTTCACACTTCCCATATATTCCCAAAATAAAAATCAAGTTAAAGAAAAAAGTGGACTGTAATAATCATCCTTTCTTTCACATGAAAGATGGTCAGAGTTGGAGCTTCTTTCGGAAGTTCTGGTATGCTTTACGTATCTTCTAATAAGCATATGTTTGTCTCATAATGAAAGTTTTACATGAATAATAATTAAAAATACATATGAATAAAGGCTAGCATGACTGAGAATTTCTACTGTGCCACTCATCCTATTGAAAGACCTAAACTCATTGGCTGTTTTTGGGCAACCCAGTAAATTTAAGCACAGTTGTTAGTCCTGTCTGAAACTTTGCATATCTCTGAGACCCAATCTCTTCTGAGGGGAGAAGAAGTAATATTTGCAAGATGGCAAAGCAGAATTTATTTGCTCAGCAATTTCACTATTTGTTAAGAATAACTGTCTTTAAAAAAGCTCCACAATAATCCCCCTTCCAATATACCGTTTGTTTTGAAACCCACTGAACCTGACACACATATTTCATTTGTTGGTTCAAGAATAACAGGGAAAATGTGAGCAGTAAAATCCAGCCCAGCACACTCTATGGCTACTGCTGGAGAAAGAACAAATTATGCCTAGCAGTGCTTTCCTGACCTTTCCTCTGTTTTTAGAAACATGAAAAAATTAGTCAGCTCTTTTTTTTTTGATATTGCAAAAAATAGAAAGTTGTGTGAAAATTAGAACATAATGAAGACAAATTCTAGAGTGGTGTCTGCTGGAAGGTCTTGGGTGTGTTTGCTGAATTGCCTCCTGCTTAGACAGCAGCTGGAAAATCTAAGTGCTTTCCCAACATGTCAAAACCAACTTTTTCAAAGGATGCAGTAGCTGTGCCAAAGCACCTTGCCTAGTTGTAAGCAAATGCATGCTATTGGGACTGTTTCTGCCTGGGCCAGCATTCTCACATGCAGCTGGCTGTATTAAATCAATTTGATGAATTACTATATACTTTTAAATTTTTCTACAGGCAGGTCCCTGCTATTTCTTGCCTGCACAAGATTAAAAGGGCTTTTACATTACGTACCCTGTTATAAGACTTTAATTGTCTGGAATGGGTCTGCATGTGCAAAGACTGGTCCTGGAATGGTCTGGGGATTTAGGATTATTGTCAGGCTTCTTACACTGAGGTAGCAGAGAAAGGAGGTGTGTGTGAAAGCTATGTCAGCATCCATGATGGTGGATACCCTCTGATAATAAGGATGCCACCTATGCCACTTAGTTGACTGTTGTTTGGTTTTGGATTTTGGGGTGGTTTTCCTACTATTAAAAGATATTCTTTGATGGAAGTGTCTGTCAAGAAAATGCCTGGAGAAGGGTATAGATTAACCCTAGATGGACTGACTTGATGGTTCACAGAAAGCTGGATGGCATCAGAACATCCCTATGGCCGATGAGGCATATCTCTTCTCAAGTTCACGAGCCTCAGGACATGCATGTTTTGGAGCACCTGCACTGTGGTGTAACAATGCTACAATTTATTCAGCCCTTCTCTGTGACAGAATTGTGTGTGGTGGAATAACATGCGGCCAAGGGCCAGGGACTGAAGCAGCTCAATAGTAGATACAGGTGTTTGGGAATGCATAACGCGAAGAGAGATTTTTAGTCCAAACATATCCTCACTAAATATACTCTTTGCATCCTCTGGGAGTCTCTAGATACTGTTATATCAGTGGGCTCTGCTGGAAGTGGTAAGGATATAAGAATTTTATTTTTTTCCTTCCAGTCCAAGGTGTAGTATCAATGTTTGTTGTGGCTGGTAGCAGTAGTTTGTACATGTATTATTCCTTTGGACAGACTCTGATCCTATTTGTGTAGCTATAAAACTGCTGAGTTGTTTCATCTGTGTAACGGAGGTTTCAGTCCTTCTGGCTGTTTTGGTTTTTCTGTTTTGGTTTTTCTGTTTTGGTTCTGTTTGGTTTTTTGTTTTTTCTTTAACCGCTTTCCTTGCTGAGAGGGAGAGTTCTATGGGAAGTGATCCAGCAAACTTTTAAAATAGCCTTTTAGTGTGTCTTTTTTTTAACTCTTGCTCAAGCTTTTAAATATGTGAGTTGTCTCTGTGAATTCTCATCTGAGTGCCTATGAAACCTGCTAGCCAAGCCTAAATCTTGCAGGAGGTGCGGCCACGTTTGTGTTCTCAGAGCGCTCTGGCACAGACACCTGGTACACCTGTGTCTCCTGCTAGTTTCAGTACTGTCACAACTTCACCCTCATGCCTGTTTCTCTGGTACCTCCTGTTTTTCCCAAGGTTATCTTCTATAAATAGAATCTGTTCCAGCTTTTCACTTCCCCACACCCATCTTAAGGAGAATAATTACCATTGAGATGTTTTAATAATGCTGAAAGAAGGAGGGTGATCCATTCTGCCATGCTCTTTAAGGCTTTTTTTTCTGACAGGAAATAAATGCACAAATTGCTTAGCAACTTCCTCAGGTGACAAATATAAAGTGAGTAGCTTTTGAAATACTTAAACTTGAGTATTTAAACATTTGATAAACTATGGGTTATCTGAAGAATAAAATTGTAATTGTTCTGGCACCTACAGAATTCCATGCAATGGTCTCAATCTAAGTATAAAATCTAGTAATTTCCTTAATTGTTGTTGGACTAGCAGAGGTAACTGTGGTACCTAGTGTTCACCTGTCCAGAAACCAAAACCGTGCTCAACCCAGGCTAGCAGAGATGCTTTGGATGATGCAGCTATCTGTCAGCAGATGATGCAGCAGCCACAAGACACAAATATTTAGAGCATTCCTAAATCAGAAAAATTTCTCTAAAATTAAAAAAATAACTAAATGAAAGCATGCAAGGGTTTGAGGTGATGATGCTGACTTTACTGTCCTTTAAGCTACGCCTGCAGCAGCCCAGAGCTTAATGTTATATAAAGCAAGAGAAAGAGAAGCTGTCTCTATAGGCTACATGATGCAACTGGTGAGCAATGGCTCGGACAGCAGGGTGCTCTGCGTGCAGTAAGTGCCTACAGACAAATGATGAGTAAAGGAATCATTGCTGGCACACAGATACATGCTGGCAAATTAGACCGTATTTGGTGGAAGGATAAGAACCTACTACAGCTTTTTAAAAACACCTGTGTCACGATCACCTTGTGATAAGCATTAACCTCTCCAGTGTAAATAAAAGCACAGCACATTTCTCAAATAATCTCTTAAAATAAAAAGATTGGTGCATAAGAGTAAATCAAGTCGGAACAACCAGTCAACCTATAGCATTACTACCCAGAGCTCAGAATGAAACGGGAACAGTGGTACTTTTTCAGGTTTTACAGCTACCTCTTTGCTCTACTTGGACAATTATTTATTACCACTAATATTGTGCTTTGTAAACTTATACAGTGCTTTACGAAGTCAGACATGCTTCCTATTTTAAAGATCTTATAATCTTGTGGGCTGATAAGGGGTGCAGATTATCCCTTGGATGTTCATAAATAGCATTAGCACTAAGAGTTTTATTAGCGCTGGGTCCTTTCAAGCCTGTGGCTCTTTCCTTTTCTTAACAACACTTTCCTAGTTGAGTGCCAAAATAAGGATTTCGACACCTTGATCTTCCAGGCTGGAACAGTGTGGGCATTCTTTTGTTTTGCTTGTAGTGAAAGGGCAAAACCCAGGCACAGTCCCAGCGCAGTGGCTGTTGCTCTGCATGGGTTTAATCCACCGCCTTTGCTTGCCTCTCTGAGACTACAAATCTGGAGTTTGGGCGATGGCAGCAGAGAGCAAGCTTGGGAGGTTTGTGTGTGCGCGCGTGTTTTAAATAAACAAACAATGGAACAGCAACTTCAACAAATTGTGAGTGGTGCTAATTTGTTATAGTGCTGTCTTGCCTTCTGGCAGTGTTGATTTAGGAGAAGCTGAGCAGACTGAAACGGATGCGGGGAGCCACTGGTTCTTTTGCTGTGGGGCGTGTATATAGTTCAGTATAAAATGCTTCTAGGGGTCCTGTCCTGAGGAGCTTCCAGATTACCGGGTAAAGCACTCGCATAGGCTGCCAATCCCCTTTTCAAAACCAAATCTGGGGCAGAAGTACCTTCCCCTCTGCCTTGCTCCTCCCCCTCCACTTTTTTTAACATGGAGAGATGTTTTAAGTCCTGATTCATGGCAAGAGCCTGTAATTTGTGTGTTTTGAGGACTGCCAGAAAATCCTTGACTTTGACAAGAATAGTGAGAGGAAGATACTTTGCTTTCGATTGTAGCAAAGTTTTTGACACCCCCTGACCTTGCTGGGCTGCCTTTCATAAGGAGCCTGGGGCTGTAATCCCCAAATCTGAGAAACTGTCTGACAAAGAAGGCTGGCCAAATGCACGAGAGATCTGCAGCCCTGGACCGTTGTGATGCAGTGCTGCAGGATAAGGATGGCAGGATGGGAGCCTTGCTGGCAAGAGGTGGATTTTGGAAGCATATGTAGAGTGACCTCGTTGCAGCCTGAGAACTGAGTTTAAGGAAAGTCTGAAGCCTGAAGTGAAGAAGACAGAGGAATAAAACAGTCAAAATGAGTAGTGTTTGAGGAAAGGCAGCCAAAGAAATGAAGAGTTTTGAAAATGAGTAAACCCTGCTTTCCCCTTAGGTTATCTTCAGCTTGGACAGATTTGGATGCAATGCAGACAGTTTGCAAACCTTTGAGTCTGTTAGTCCTTCTGCTTTCTGGCATCCTCTTGTTGCCAGGCTCAGAGTTGCAGAAACACTTTTTGGTGGTTGCAAAGAACCAAATGTATGAGGGGGGGTTCAGGATACTCCGTTAAACATCTGATTTGGAGGGACATGTGGCAAGCAGTACAGTCTTGATACTACCAGGACCGATTCTTAAACAGCGGTTCGCTTGAAAGGCTTCACTGGAGTGGAGCTAGAGACAAAGATTTCTCTGGGAGGTACAGGCTGAGTATGTGGTCAGTTCTTGGCAAAAAAAAAAGAAAAAATAGTGGATAAAGTGCAAAAGTTGCTGTATTTAAGGCATTGTTTATTTGTGTCAAGGAGAAGTGCTGCTGCTGCATTTGCAGGTATGCATGAGATAAGGGAATGAGATTTGGTCTTGTAGAAGAAAATGAGACAGCAAAGTTTGTTTCTGTGGTCACTGATATCTGGCATGTGGTGAGAGAGATGACATTTTGGTCCAAGGCTGTTACTACCCATGTCCTTCCTGTAACCCTCAGCATGAAGCTCAGTCTTAACTATTGCAGCAAGTTCACAATATTAGCAATATTCTGTATGCAGATACTGCTGTGCAGGCTGCTTCTCTCTGCAGAAAAGTTTGGTGAGTCCACAGAAGAAATAAAAATAAGCAGGCTAACTGGGAGGATCTTTATCAAACCCTCTCCCACTTCTCCCAGTACTCTGAGGCCTTGTTTGCTCTAACAGACCCTATAACTAATGGGTCTAAGTCACGATTGCGAGTGGATTTAACACTCCCAGCTGCCTGACTCGTCCCTGTCCTGGAGATCCTTCCCCAGTTGCAGGGACAGCCGAAAGGGCCATGCATTTGCTCCAGTATTGCTGCATTTCACAACCCAGCTATCAGCTCCTACCTGTGGTGACTCAGAGCCCTAAAGTTGTGCTGCGACTGGGAGGGTGCTGTAAGACAGTCGGGAAAAGCTGGAAAAGGGTCACGACGTTCCTTCCTCCCCACGGTGCTCTTGTGCTCTTGCCCCCAGAGCAAGCACAGCGTGAAGCTGCCACCCTGTGCACCCCCTGCCAACTCTGGCCTCCATACTGAAGGACAGGTCCCAAGCTTTTAGGACCAGAAGCATCTTCTTACTCCATATAATTCATAGGGTCGTTGATTCTGCCTCACACTCTAGGATTAGCTGGGAGGTAGCAACAATCCTTTAGTCATGTCCTAAATTCTTGCATTGTAAAGGGAGAATTCTATACATGAAGGCTCAAAGGTAGCTGGGAAAGAGAGGAATTTTGCATACCAAAGGGGCCTTAACTGGTGGATGGGTAGAGGGTATCCTTCCTACTCTGTGGGCTGAGCTTCTCCACTGAATACGTGGGTACTTTAGTGCAATAAGGAGTCGTTAGATTAGCATGGGACATCAGAGCTGCCTTTACCACTTGCAGTGCAGGTACAGTTGGAGCTGAGCCTGCTCAGTTGTTGCAGAGCTGCAGAAAAGCCCAACATTTATTGCTGCTTCTGAGGTTTTCTTTGTTTTGTGCCACTGCTCTGTTCCCGATATCAACTGTGCTCTGCAGATACGCAGGAATTTCTAGTGCCCGGCTCTACTTGACAACATCTGCAATGTCCATGCCTCTTCTCCTCCCACTAAAGAGTTTGGGTAGTCTCAGACATCTTTATGTCAGCAGTGAAAATAAATGTGTAGCATACAAGGGCTCTGTTTAGGAATTGGCAGGAAGCTCCACTTCTGACTGCAGTGTGATGTTCTAACAGTAGGAAACACCTTTGTTTTAAGCAGTTCTCTGCTAATCTCTGCCCTAGAGGGGAAATACATCTATGGAAAGGAGTTTCTTGCTTCACAGTAGCAAGAAGCAAATTGCTGTAATCTGGGTGTAAATCTGCATTTGAGCTACTGTCTCAGAACCTGTCCAAGAAATACCTTTATGCAGCATTCAGCCTTTCTTAAGCAAAGTATCGCTGGTATTGCTGAGTGTTTTGCAGAGTCCTGATGCTGGCAGATGCAGCCAGTAGTATGTTGCTCGTATGCAGCCTCGAGTGTGTGATCTCTTGGAGAGGGGGGAGCTCCAAATCCCTGGGGCTTTGTCCGGTTATGCTTAAAGTTGCATGCTATTTAAATGTGGGTTGGCCTGTTCATGCTGGCAGTGGTCCGTTCAGACCAAATGCTGAGCAAATGCTCTTGGCTCCGCATAGCCCAGGTCAGTAAGCAAACACCTGCTTACATCTTACTTCTTCATTGTATTGACAAGATTTAAAAATCTTCAGTGTATAGCAGTTAAAACAGAGTGATCTGAATACAAAAGACCTATTAGTTCAGTGTGAAAGGGATTTAGTTACAGAATTGTGGGGATAAGAATGCAGGTGGGAATGATGGGAACACTGTCCTGGGCCTGAGCCCAGCAGATGTCCAGGAAGAATGAACTATCTCCTTACATTCAGTGTCCTTTTCACGAAGACACTTTCTATTTGCCAGGCCGATGTCCTCCTTTACATTCTCGCTCATCCAACTACATTAATTATTGTAAGTCTTTTTCATTTGGTATTTTATCTTTTAAGGTTGAAATGATAATCAATATTCTTCTAACTTTTAAAATGTAAGATTTCTATCTCCAGCAGCACAGCTGGAGGCATGCAGCCATCGATGTGACAAGAGCTATGCAGAAGTTTCACTTCGCCATGAGGGTCTAAAAACCTATTTTAAGTCCCTGTGAGGCTGCAGGCTTATTTCTGTGATGCTTTTTTTTTTTTTTTTCCTCCTCCCACTGGGGCAGCATCACCACTTGTAGAGAGGGACCTGTGCTTAGCATATATGCTGAGACTATCCTCCTTGGTAACCCTGCCAGAGCTGATTACAGGAACTCTGGGGGAAGGAGGATATGCACTGCAGAGTAAACCCTAGGCTTGACAAGCTGTGTATCTGTGGGATGTGCCTTTCCCTGACATGGAAAAGATGTCGTTGCTTTCCTTTGAGCAGGGAAGGGTGGAATTACAGATCTTCAGTTTTGCGACTCTTGTATCAGGTGAAGTTCACCATGAATCAACTTGATCTCCAGTCTCCAAGAACATAGATTAAATTATCGGTGAAGCATCGTTATAAATAGGAGAGGGTATGCAGTATTTTCTTCTCCCATCTTGCACCACAGATGTAACAAAAGCCAAAGGACCCAGTCTGTCTCAATGCCGTAACATCTCTAGAAGAGCAGCATTTCAAAGACTTGGGAAGGGGAACAGGGAAACGGGGACAACGCAGATGATCTGCCTTTAAGTGTTTCTTCCATTGCCTGTACTGTGTGGGGAGTGAGACCATGAAGCTCTGGTGCCAGGCTTTTCTCGTCGTAGTAGTAGTAAATGGTGATATTTAGTTGCCTGAATTTCTGGGCAGAAGGAAGCTGGTGCAGACATCCTGGGATCTGCTGTTCTTGGATATGTATGGACTGGTCGCCCTGAAGCTCAGTACCATTGGGAGTCGTGAACGCAAGTGGCCAGAGTCATCAAGAAACTTGCAGAGGCCTTCTGCTCTGTTTCTGTTGCAGTTCAGCAGTTCTGGGGAGATGGGTGGAGGGGAGGTTGTTCTAGCAGTTACATATTTAAGGCAGGTGGCCGTTTTAAAATGTACGTTTCAATTTTGATTGCAGTTTTTTAATTGCATTTAACAGCGTCCCTGCTGGTTCTCCATTCTGCATCCGTGCAGCCACGTTCTATTGATGGCCTGTTGTGATTTCAATGGAACATCATGGGATGTACCTGGCACGCCGGGCAGCACTGGATGGAGGTGCCTTTAGCCCAATGTACCTGGCATGGTAAGCGGCAACCAAGTGGTTAATCTGCATTCTACTGCTTGTAGTCTCATCTTGTATAGCAAGGTGTTCCTGCTTTGCTGCAGCCTTGCACTGACTGGAAATCACTTTGCTCTCCTGATGTTAGCGCTTTCATGCAAATAGGGCCCCTACCCTTTTCACCCATGGAGATTCCCCTCCCCTGGGCAGTTTGCCATGCAGTAGAGAAGGGCCTAGCCATGTCGGGATCTCCTTGTTATTCTAGAACAGGAAAGAGAAGGGACTGGGGAAATCATCTGACTCTTTTTCTTCTCTCCTTTTGGGCCAGGAGCTGGTAGCAGTTGAGCATGTATTGCCCACATACCTAATGTCCAAACGTTGCCGCACAGAGGTACCGAACAGGTGCTTGTGTCCATAAGTAAAGCTATACTGTTTCTGTGGGAGTTCTGCAAGAGCTGCTTCAGGGACCTGGGAGGGCAATCCTGCCTGGCACTAATTGGAATGTAACGAACTAAACAAGGGCCACTTTAAGTTTGCTGATGTGGTATCCTCTGCGAAATGATCCTCCATTCTCCTTCTCCTTTCCATGTCCGCACCTGCAAGATCAGCTGCACATCCTGCTCTATCCTGCATGTTGCTTCCTCTCCCTTCCCCAGCTTTGCAGACCTCTCCCCGAGTAACTTGACATGTTGGTCTTA
Source organism: Phaethon lepturus (assembly GCF_000687285.1). Lineage (NCBI taxonomy): Eukaryota > Metazoa > Chordata > Aves > Phaethontiformes > Phaethontidae > Phaethon > Phaethon lepturus. Next base: position 64,640 of record NW_010545820.1, read on the forward strand.
CCTATTTGAAGTGAAAGATAGTCCTGTGAGAAAAACAAGGGTGCTGCATCCTGTTTTCTGCTTGAGCACACCTCACAGAGCTTTTGCTGCTCCATTGCCAAGGATGAAAATGCATGTTCTTGCCTCTATTTCTGAGATCTGCTGTTTGCCTGCTCACAGAGGCTGGAGATAGGGAACCATCGGGGCTAACACAGTTCCTGCGTTCCTCCCTATGCCTCTGCTGCTCTGGAATGTGAATACCTTTACGTGGCATGGGCGAATGATGTGCCAACTGCAGCTCCTGGGGGGAAGGTTAGTGGCCATGAACGCCCACCTCACCGATATCTTGGGAGAGTCCTAGAAGTAGGTTCTGTTGGGATGTGGGGGAGAGGAAGATCAGATGAACCAGTGAGCAACAAGGAAGCTCTCTTCCCAGTGGGGTCTTCTTAAAAAGTTAGTTCATCTGAAACTGAAGGGTGCAGAAGTCATTTGTTTCAGTTTCACCCAGATCCAGTAGCAGCTGGACACAGCATTTTTAATGTCAGAAGTAAATTGGTGGGAGAGAGCAATGTGGGAAACAATTGATTTAATTTTGTCTTGTTCTTCCGCATGCTCACTGCTGCAGTGTCTGCTCAGCGCAGCACAACTGCTTGGGAAGGTGGAGAAATAAGTAAGCAGGCCACTATCTTTTCCTAGGTGTATTATAAATGCACAGTAGGCTAAGGCTTTAATGGCATCTAATTTGATACATCACATCTAATCTGTTTGTTGGTTTTTATCTGCAGTACTGTTAGTTCACTGTTCAGGTGTTCGGTGTCTAGCCTTCTCATCCATCCACAAATCCTCTACGTGAAATGAGTGATTCCTTAGATCTGTTTTTGATTGATTCTTTGCTTCACTGGTGTTGCTTCTTAAAAGGTAAACAATATTCATATGCTGCAATCTATAACTCAGAGATGAAATCAAACAGCATCTCCTGCCAGAGGTTGCTAAGATAACACATTTAGCATTCATTCAGCAATTACTTTTAGGAAGAGATGTAGTGATACTAAGCAGAATCAAATCTGTAGGGAATATGTAGATTTTATACTATTTAAAGTGATGAAGGGATTCCTCTTCTCCTGTACTTTGGCAATCTAATTTTCTGTGACATCCAGAGTCTTTGTGGAAATTCAGAGAAAATTAAGTTTCTCCTGCTTCATAGCGAGAGCAGCACAGCTCCTGGAGCAGTTGGTGTGTTCTACACAACCTTCATGCCCACGGGATGACAGTGTGCCCCAGGCTGGGCACAGCAGCTCGCAGTTACCCAGCTCCTTGGGCAATATTGCTTATGAAGACGCTATCAGCTCCTAGCTTGCAAAGCTTTGTTTGATGTGTGGCATCTGCTTCAGCATTACTGTATTCTGTGATTTGTGCCCTGTATTTTTCATGTCTTTGCATGTGCTGTGTCTCAGTGTCATGGATATGGTGGAGGTAGTGGAGAGCCTCAGTCTTGCTTCATTCCCCACTCACACAAAACATTTGAGCAGGTTCATTGCTCTGAAAACTATGTATCTTGAATGACTAGGAAGCAACCTGAATCTGACAAAAAGAGCATCTCTCATGCTTTTTGACCAAAGACTTCTGTGATCCTGTTTTAAATGCAAAGGAGTGAAATTTTGAACACCAAATTCAGTGACAAAAGACTGTGGACCCAGTGAGACATCTACATATTCTTGAGGTCTGGGGTTTGGCTTTTTACTTAGAAATGCACCTGAGCCTTTTCTGAGACAGGGCTCCTCTGAACTGAGAGTATGTTTTTTCTAACTTTTTTCAGAAAACAGAAAAGGAAGTGTTCTTAAAAATTATACTGAGATACAAGAAATATAAACCACTGTGATTTTTCAGGGCTTTTGGGGGCTTTTGTTGTCTTTATAGGTCGTGGTGATGTTATCCAAATATTCAGGGTTTGTTAAGAGCCAGTCTCTGCAAACTAATGGATAGCCAGGCCTTTGTAAGGCTGCACCTGCCATTTGTTTGGGAAGACCTGCTAACTTTTATACTGGACTTAACCTTGTAGTTGTCTTTGGTCCCATGCTTTCAACTAGAAGTAAGGTCTTAGGAATGCCATAGAGAGTAACACCTGCTTCTCTTTCGCTAACAAGTTTTCCAACACTCTCCTCTTCCCCCACCTCTGAAATGCATCATTGCTAAAGAAGGGTTTGTAACCGGTCAGCTCTGGAAAATATCTGGAATGGATTTATTTCTGTTCATGACTGCACAAGATACACATGCCAAGCTGATATTATAAACCTTTTGTCAACAAAGGTACATCAGTCAGAGGTGTGTTCTCTGACCCATGTTGCTGTCCTGCTAAAAGCCCTCGGTAGGCAATTCCTGGCAAAATTTTAAACATGGGGCTCTAAACTAGGCTGGAGGTTTTGCTGCCTTGTACCATTACATTCATTTTGTCAGGGTTGCTAAATCTATGTTAGAACAGCTAACAAATTCAAATTTGATAGGCAGTGTTACGGTGCTTAAACCTGACCACTGCTTTTAAAATCTCCTAAAGGTAATAACCTACCTCATACTTCTGTCCTACCGAACATGAATACTTCTGTAAAATTTGACATGTGATATAAATAGAGGCAATTTAAACAATTTGTACTATGCTAATTTTTCTGCTGCAGAACATACTGAGGTTTAATAATAACATTATCTTCCTCATGAAGGTCAGTAAAAAGCAAAACTATCATTCTACTTCTGCTTCCAGGGCTTTCCCTACAGGCTCGTTACCTGGTTCCAGTATCATTTAAGGCTGAAAGAAAAAAAACAGAAGTAAAAATCTCAAAATATTTCCCATTAGTAGCTGCAGCAAGCCTTGACTCTTTGCAAAAGCTTAGATGAAGAAGTATACAGAGATTTCTAGACCTCTGCTTCAAGTGCTACATAAATGGGAAATAAACTCGCTTTCAGTTCAGTAACATATATGTTTTTATATTAGTCTGCTTAGGCAAAAAATATTGGCTGTGCTATTCCCTTTTCTTTTCTGCATTTCTTTTTTATGGAACACTTACAAAATCCCTGGATATGAATTTTGTGTTATATGCATGGAAAAGCACCATTATATTTGTAGTGAAAATAGTGTAGTAGTAGTCTGTCTCTTGCTATTCTTGAGCAGGATGCATTTATATATATAGATGCTGTGTTACATTGCAAGCCATGTTTTTGTCCTTCCCTATCAATATATCTCGGTGACCCAGAAGTAAGTGCTTTTACTGGCCTGGCTAGATAAAAGCGGGTATTTGGTGCCTCTGTGCTGTTGCTTCTTCCTCTTAATCAGCAGTTCTGGAAGCAAGCCACTAGATCCAGACGCATTGCCTGAGTGCTGCAACTCTGATGTAACTAATTACAGCAAAACTAGTTTTTAAAGTGCTCAACAGTGTTCAGTGGTGGTAATCCCTGTCTCTATCACGTTTTTGTGATGCTGCAGGGTGAGTTTCTGTGACAAACTCTATAGATGGAGAAGAAATAACTGGCTAACACCATGGCAAGCTTGTATTTCCTCCTTTGGCTGCCACCTTTTCTTAAAGCCAGCCACCTCTGGGAACAGCACTAATGTGCACAAAGGCACAGTGGTGAATCCACCGTCTGCTTGGGTTCCCATCCATTGTGGAAACAATATAGAGCAGAAAAGCAGAGCAGCCATTTTAGCTGTTGGTCAAGGTGTCGAGCCACTGAGATCTCTGTGGATGCTGAATTGGGTGCTGGTGCATTGAATAGGGGCCACAAAATTCTACCAAATGCATAACCAAGTACCAGGCTGACCAGCTAGCAAAGTGAAGAAATACGTCCTGTGCCAGAAGGGAGGCACCTGCTTGGCAGACCTACTGGTAAAAGTATAAGCACCAGACTAGTCAGGCAGCAAAACTGGAGGAAAAATTGTATCTGTTTACTTTGTGGTAGCTTTTTTCATAAAGCAAAATCTTTTTGTGGTGCAGAAATTGATTATATAAATTTACCATCTTTCTGCCAAATTAAATCTTTCTATTTATCACCAGTTAGTAAGAATCAGGTTTGAGGGAGGTTATTTTTAATATTGACAGTATCACTCTTTTTTTCTTGTGTACGTATACTTGACACAGAGGGAAGACAATGCATTCTAATGCTTCATCATTTGAAATCTGATGGGACAAAATGTAGTAATGGCACTCATGCAATAAAACCATAAACTGATGATGATTTTAAGGGAAAATTTAAGCTCCTCATGTCTATGGAATTACGGCCTGCTCCATTTCAATAATAAGATGAACTGGGAAAGGAAGGAAGGAAGCAGAAGTCTAGAGGTGGCTGTTGTATGTTTGGTATTTAATTCCTACATTTGAACCTCAGAAAATATTTTAATAAATGCGCATTACAAGTAGTAGTTGGCACTTTCAAACAAAAAACTCAAGAAAAAAAGTTAAAAAATTGATCTTGGATTCCTGAATGCAGCCCCAGCTTTAAATTCTACTTTTTATGTATTGTGGTATCTATCAAATGTGCAATTGCAATTAGTTCTGATATGCCTCAAACGAGATATTTCATACAGTCCGTACTACCGGGAAAGCTGACAGAAATATCTAAACTAAAATACGTACTGAATACTGTTTGTGAAATACATGAACCTACACAGAGGTAACCACAATTTTCCTTTCCTCCTAGTACTTTAGGGTAGAGAGACTGTGACTTGGGATAGCTTACTTGACTCTATCAGTTTAAAGAAAATTCCTTCAAAACTAACAGGCAGGGCAGAATTAACTTAACAAAACGGTTTCAGATTGTTGAAGACATTTGATGGCATTTAGCTAGCTCAGCATCCTGAATTTCAGCCAGTTCAGGGTTGATTCTAGCCCTTAATGTCAATGGATCGGGATATGGACATTGCCAGAGGGGTCGTTTTTAAAGCAGCCTTTCATACTCTTAAGGAGATTTCCCATTCACACCTCAGTGTGATTCATTCCATCTTCAATGGATTTAGTTGCTACATGTCATTTTCTCAACCCCCGAGCAGCTGGGTGTTGTAAGTTTTCAACATGTAAGAGCCAAGAAACAAACTACATGTTAAAGCAGGGAAGCTGCAGCTTATGCTAACTATTTCACATGCTCAGATATGCAAATGGCAGTGAAGTATATGCTTCTTTTTTCCTCTTTTTTTTTCTTGCTCCTCATCCTCCCTTCAGATTTGTGTCAGGAGAGGGAAACAGCTTTCCCCTATACCTAACTATTGGTTTCCTGCTGGTATCTTTTGAATAGTAATTCCAGCCAACAATGACTCCTTTTGTAAAAACATATTTACAAATCTGACTTTTGAAAGACTTGAATCAAATCTTAGCATAAGAAATACTTCTCTCTGTATTCCAAGCAGGATCACAGCTTGCAGGGCTGAACATACCCAGAGCTCCTTAGTCAGTGTCAAGCCTAACATAGACTGCATTGTGTTAAGCTAGTCTATTAAACGTAGACTTGTTCAAGCAGAAACAGCAGGTTCACACCTCTCATCCTCCTGTTTTGCAGGTGGTAAGGTGAAGGTGAAAGGAAGAGAAGGTGGAGATGGAACTGCCAAATCATGCCAAACAACTGCTACTGCAGCTGAACCAGCAACGAGCCAAAGGTTTCCTCTGTGATGTGATCATTGTGGTAGAAAATGCCCTGTTTCGTGCCCATAAGAACATCCTGGCAGCCAGCAGCATGTATTTCAAATCCCTTGTCCTGCATGACAACCTGATTAACTTGGACACGGACATGGTGAACCCCACCGTGTTCCGGCAGATCTTGGACTTTATTTATACTGGTAAGCTCTTAACGACTGACCAGCCTGGTGAACAGAACTTTAATGCTCTCCTCACCGCAGCAAGCTACCTCCAACTGCATGACCTGGCAGCTCTCTGCAGAAAGAAGCTGAAGCGGAACGGCAAGTCCTTTACTGGCAAGGCTGGTGGCCTTGGTGTTGGGAGATCTGCCAGGAGTCAGAGACTTTCCACTGCTTCGGTCATCCAAGCTCGCTATTCAGGGTCAAATGAGGGGTTGAAGGGCTCGCACTCAAAGGAGCTGTCAAAGGGAAAGCTCTCCGATGACGAGGTCTTCATCAGCAGCTCCAACCAAGAGAACTGTCACTCCTTAAGCAGGGGAGCCAGTAAGAATGGTGGTGGGGGCAGCAGTGCGAATGGGAGCACCGGCGACCAGGAGCTAGGCCTCGATCTGTCCAAAAAAAGCCCATCGCTCCCTGTTGCAGCCTCCCACGATGACACGCAGCACAGCGAAAGCCAACATGGCTCTCCCCAATCTGCCTCAGCCCCCGCAGCCAACAGTGCCTCATCGTTTGACGAGTCTGGAGTCGGAGCCCCTCACAGCATGGCAGACAGCAGTGACCCCATGGAGATGGATCTGAGCGAAGAGTGCCACCACTCATTGACAGAAAGCAGCCAGCGCAAGGGCCTCCGGCACTCGTCCCGCAAGAAGGAGTGGATCAAGAAAGACAATGCCTTTGACCGAAAGGACGGGGGCAAAGACAGGGATGAGGGCGAAGGGCTGCCCAACGGCATCCTGCTGGGGCCCTTGTCCAAGTCTGTGGAGCGGAGTCTGGCCGGGGCCTATGGCGCAGACCTACCCTACCCATGTAAGGAGGAAGTGGAAAACGGTAAGGAGAACAGTGATGACAGTGGCCAGAGCGAGAGCGAGAGCGGCGGGCATACTAGTGCCAACTATGTCTACCGGCAGGAGGGGTTTGAGCCAGTGGCCTACGGTGACAACCTGTATGTCTGTATCCCCTGTGGCAAAGGCTTTCCCAGCTCCGAGCAGCTCAATGCCCATGTGGAGACACACACCGAGGAAGACCTTTACATCAAGGAGGAAGGCACATACGGCGGCAAGGATGAAGCCGAGGATTTGTCCAACCCCAACCAGTCCTATGCCGCGGAGTCCCGACCCTTCAAGTGTTCAGTGTGTGAGAAGAGCTACAAGGATCCAGCCACGCTGCGACAGCATGAGAAGACTCACTGGCTGACGCGGCCCTTCCCTTGCAACATCTGCGGCAAGATGTTCACGCAGCGGGGCACCATGACACGGCACATGCGCAGCCACTTAGGGCTCAAGCCCTTTGCTTGCGAGGAATGCGGGATGCGCTTTACCCGGCAGTACCGACTGACAGAGCATATGCGTGTCCACTCAGGAGAAAAACCTTACGAATGTCAACTGTGTGGTGGGAAATTCACCCAGCAGCGCAATCTGATTAGCCACCTGCGAATGCATACCTCTCCCACATAAGCCAAAGACTCCAGAATGAGCTTCGAGCCCATCCGCAGTGATTTACCTTTCTGTAGACTTGCTGCTTAAAAAAAAAAGAAAAAAGAAAAAAAAAAACAAACAAAAAAGGGGGCAACTCCCCATACTCTGTTCAGTCATGGGAGGCCTAAACAAATGTAGCTTTAACATTTAAAAAAAAAAGTTCCTTTTTTCCCTTTTTTTAAAAAAAGAAAGGTCCACAGCCAAGCTGATGCATTTAGATTTAGTCCAACTCTCCCTCCAAATATTGGTGATCTGGCAAGAAATGCCACTTCTCGTTGCGCACATCGACTTTGTTGCCATATTGATTATCTGGAGCAGGTAGGGGGACCATGAGGAACTTGCAGCCTCTCTGGCTTCCCCCTCCCTGCCTCCTTCCTTTGTGTTACTGCCACCCTACTCACCTCCTCTCTTAAAACCACACTCAGTAGGGGCATTTCTTGCCATTAGCAAGAAAACAAAGTTACACCTTTTCAGTGGCCGTGAAATAACATAGCATTGCATTTACAAGCGCGGAAGCTGTGTCTGTGGACCATCTCACAGGGCTGGCAGCCCCTTTGGATACTGTGGGAAAGCCATAGCAGTGGTGGAACCCACCACCCTTCCCCTGGGCTGGTGATGGTTGGGGAGAGCAGTCTAGGCATGCACCAGCCCGAGTACTTCACTTAAAGAAATGGCAATGCCTCCTTCACCATCCCTCCCTCTTTCGGTTTTGATCTTTGTCCTTGGCACACATAACCACATGCCACCTTTTCCCACAAAACACGCAAACCTCTTCTGCCTTACCCATGACTGAACAGGGACTGGATGCCCTGGGAATTTCTTTCAGTGAGCAGGGGGTCGTCTTTACTTTTCTAGTAGTTTCGTATGAATATTCTTTGCTTAGAGGTACTTGTTTTATTAAAGGAAAAACCATTGTAACGTTTATGTGAATGTTTGAACTGGAAGGTCTGAGGTTAATTCTAGGGTGGGTGGGCGGGGAGGGGGTTTGATGTAGGCTGGACTTGGTACATTTGATGTAGGCTGGACTTGCTACAAGTTCCTTAGGTACTTTTTTATTATTTTTTTATTTTATTTTTTGTGTGTGTGTATGTTTTTAGCTTTCCTCCCTCACTAAAGAGCGAGTCTGTGTGGACAGACTTGTTACCTTTGCTACCTCTTGAATTCATGAGAACAATAAGATGGTTAGTGAAAGATTAGGCATTTTTTTCTCTTATTGTAAGTAATTAAATGTATAAAAGTAGAAGCTAAATTAAAGTTAAGGGATTTTTACCACCCTGTCCTTCCATCAAAAGTCAGCTAGAGAAATGTTAAAGCAAAGCTCAGCCAAAGACAAAGCAAAAAATACATTGAGTACATTGAGCCAGAGGCTGTGTGCTGTCTGCTTGGACTGGCTCATTCGCAGTCTCTTGGCTGTTTGTAGTCACTTTTAGATAAAAGAAGAAAACTTCTCTGAGCTTTTTGGGCCCTTTCCAGCTTTGTTTATTGAATCTGGATACTATGGGGAGGGGAAAATGTCCCCCTCATCTTCCACTCCCCCAGCACATCTGGGTCAGTCTGTAAACACCTGGCAGGACAGAGGGTGAGGGCATAGCAGCCTATAATTTACTAGAATCCAGAGTGCAATAAGGTGGGGGAGAGGAGGAAAAAGCAAACCAAAGTGTTTCATATCCTCCCTTTTAGACAATTTAACACACGCACACAAAAAAAAAAAAAAGAAAAATGAAAAGAAAAAGAAACAAAATGTTCTTGCAACATCTGCATAAGACATCACAGCCAACAGCTGCTATTGGTTTAGGAGAGAAGACAGAGAACTTAGCCCACCGATTCTTGGCCCTCTTGACTTTGTTGGCGTGACCTTGTGGAAAGCTATGGCTTATTTCAAGCCTCCCGTGACTGTGGTGGTAAAAATTCACAGCCAGTAGAATCATCCCTTCTGAATTGAGTAAGGTTTACACTTGTGTTTTTTAATTTGGGTTTTTTTTTTTCTTCCACTCAAACCAGTATAGTCTCTATGCGTAAGGTTTACCAAAACCTCACATTTTGTCTTTTTTTAAGAAAACAAAACCAATTTTTTAAGTTTTGACCAAAAAAGAAAAAAGAAAAAAAAGAAAAAAAGTGAGCATGTTTGACTAAAACAAAGAAATATAAGCTTCATTTTCTATTGGTTTTTTTTTTGTTTGTTTTTTTGGTGTTGTTTTTTTTTTTTTTGTTAAGATAGACTAGTCCATAAGAAGTTTTTGGGTCAATTGAATGAACTGAGGAAACTGGAATCCAGGCGCCAAGCAATAGACAACCCAAAGGCGCTGCGCCTCGGCCCGGTGTCACGTTACAGGGAACACGCTCGCCCCTCTCGCCCGCCGCGCTCCAGTCTGCTTCTTCCAGTGCCATTGTCTGCTCGCTCCCAGACTCCCGCGAGCTGTGGAGCGTGAGAGGGGAGCATGGACTTTTGTTTTTTTTCTAATCGTGCTGAGATGCGCTGTTTTCTTTTGGGGGGTTAGGTGGGTTTTTAGTGTCTTTAGCACTTCCACGTTTTGAATATATATTGAATTCTTTTCTCCTTGATTTCCTTGCCAAACCCCTCGAGAATGTCCCCAAAATAGTCTTTGGGGAGGACAGGGAAGGCTTTGCCGTCTACCTTTGTCTCAGAGCAAGTCTCAGCAGGGCCCAGGGACAGCTGTGCAAAGATTAGTTTCTAGGCACCCTCACCCTGCCTTTACCTTCCCTCCAGCCATCCCCAAAGCTGAGCTGAATCCTAGGCTGGCTTAGGCTGCGGCCAGCGCAGGCTCCCCTTGCTGCCGGCTGGCTAAGAACCCACCAAGTCCAGACTTCCGAACCGATATTTAGCTCCCTTAGTGAGAAGGGGACGGCCGGGGATGAGCCCTGTGCCCCGCTGCGGGTTTCCCCCATTCACTCGTAGCCCTGCAGTTGCCGAGATGGGTCCGCCACCGTTGTGGCACACGGCCAGCGCTGGGGACTGCAGGCCGGTGTCTCTGCAGAGGCCACCCTTGGGCCAGCAGCTCAAGCTGCGACCGGCTGAGCCGAGCCACGGGGCAGCCTGAGGTGTGAGAAGGCAGCGAGCTCCTCAGCAGGCGAATAACCTGCTCCCCCTCACTTAATTCCATTTTTACAAGCATGTGTGTGGGTGATGTAGCCTCTCCCCCCACCCCCAGGCCCCTCTTCACTTGCTTCTTAAGCCTCAAGAATCGTGTTGAAGTTTCAGGACCCAATGCTATTTTAAAAACTAAAAAATTGGAGCGTCTTTTTTTTACTTTATCCCTTCCCCAGCACTTAAACAATACGACATAAAGTCTGTGTACAGCAAGAGTATTGTACAAAAGGAAATTTTGTTCTTTTTTCAAGTAGCTGTGTAAAGTTGTGTTCCATAGATTGAGTATAAACAACATTTTCCAAATTGTGACAGTAATAATGAATAACTAATAATACTCAAAACTTCAGGGACTGTTTCAGGCCTGCTTGAGGCCTAAACACTCAACTGCATTTGTACGACATAGTATTGTATCAAACATTTTTCTGTATTTTAATGAGAAAGCAAAACACTAGTTTCATATTTAAGATTTTAAGAGTTTTAGGGTGGGGGGGAGGGAGTTGCATTTTTGGTTGTTTTTGGTTTTTTTTTTTTAATTTTATTTTAATTTTTTTTAAATACACAAAGAGCCTCAAGAGGAATAAAACAATTTAAAAACAAACAAAAAAAAACAAAAAGAAAAAAAAAGAGGCCAGGCAGCTTAAGTATATGCTTTAGTCACTTCTTAGTTCCAGAATGTTTTCGGAATAACAGGAAAAAAAAAAAAAGATGAAATAGCAAAAGTTGTATAAAAGAATAAAGAAGCTCATACCCAAATTCACAAAACTATTTTTTAAACCAAAGCACATTTGAATGAGTATGGAACCTCACTTGGCTCAGAAAAGTACTAATATATTTATCTCATTGTTTACATAAACTTTTACAGTTTCAGACCTCAACAGATCTAGGGGCCAGTCAAAATTAATCTTTGCTTTTTCCATTGGTTTGTCCCTGAAGGCTACACAGCGTTTCCCAGCTTGGGAGGGGAGATCTGTGTCCCAGCCTGCATTCCAGCACTGCTCGGGGAGGGCGGGGAGAGGGAGGGCAACTGGAAATATGGCACGTAGATACTGTATTTTTTGTCTTCAACCCATGAAAGATTTGCTGGGAGTGAGACCCACGCACTATTGCGGAGGCATTCCAGCCTACCTCTTCCTCAGAGGAGTCTGAGGGCACCAAGAGGGTAGAAGGAGATGTGAGAAGCTCTGGAGAGAGAGATGGATGTTGTCAGAAGATGGTGGGAGCTGCTGTACCCAGCTCATCTCCTTAATATTAGCCACGGGGAGCTGGGCTGAGCTGTTTTCCAACCCTTTACTGCAAAACCTCCAAAAACAAATTCCTGGGAAAAAACCAAAAGCCCAGCTCTGTGCACTTGGGGGAGTTAGCAGGAGCCGCAAAGACCACAGAAGACACCAAAGAGCTATTGACACGCAGCTTCTGTGAGGCTTTGTGGCTGGGGGAAAAAAAGAGTACGCACAACTCTGACCCGCCCCTCTGCGCCGGGCAGGGGCTGTGGCAGAGGTGGCTGATCTCCCTGCGGTGACTTGGGTAGCTTTAATGGTCTGGCGTGAGGGCGAGAGCATGGGTGCCTGGCTGCCTGCTCCTGTTCCGAGCTGCACTGGGGCCCGAGCTGTACTGTTCCGGCCATCTGAGCCACCTTTTCATTGAACAGCTGGATTGATTCACTCCAGATCTTATAGTCATGCGCAAAGAGCCCAACCAGAACTCCTAAGTCTTTCTTGGTGGAAACTTAAGCTTGATTTGCATGTTAGAACAGCGTAAAGATGACCAATGAAGATGGTTTGCTAAAATGCCGCTAAAGCCAAAAAAAAAAAAGTTTTTTTTAAAAAAAAGCTCCCATCATTAGTCTTGACCCTTTGTAGCTTTTACCTTCTACACCAAAGCCACCTCAAACATTTGAGGGGGGGCTGATGGAAAATGAAATATTAATTTTGCCTGGTCTTAATATCTAACAAAGATGGTGCAAACACTATTTGACAGTGTTGTTTTTGTATCAATATGTATGTGCAGTAATGAATGTATTTATTTCTCAGATTCTGTATGCACAGTTTTGCAATGTAATTCAGAAAGTTGCAAACACAAAGATGTGTCCGCAGGGTCTTCTCTACAGGATTTCAAAAAAATGAAAAAAATATATTAAAAAAAAAAAAAAGAATCTCAGAGACTCTCAGCATAGCCATAAACCATAACCTGTGAAGACAATACAAAGACTGGACTTTTGTAGCTTTGCATAGAAGAGGAATTTATGTTTTGCTGTATTTAAATGTTTCCATTTACAGTGTCACTCTTTTAAGATTCCTGTTTTGGTTTTTGTTGTGTTTTTTTTCCTCTCTCTCGTGTGTGTGGAAAGCATTGTTTTCAAGCAGTGCAGGTTCAAAGTCTGGGTTAGCAGTATTTTACCGTGTTGCTTCAGTTCTGAAAAGCAGGAGTATGGGTCTTGAGCAGGGAAACATCCAGCGCACTCAGTGAAACAAAACGAATTCTGAGGTGACTGCTGGCAAAATCCGGAGAAGGTAAAAGTCATCAGAGGAACAGTTGTGTGCTTCCGATTGCAGCTTGTGACTGAGACAAGTCTATTGTCCTGAAGTCCCCCTCATCCCTCACTTACTGTTTACTGTGGTAGCAATAAGGATCACAGAAGTGGGGAGTCGATGCTTAGGACAGCTGGAGGAAGCTTTGTGCCAAACCCAACAGCCCTTGTGCCATCTTGTGATGGGCCTTGCAAACTATACTGAAGCTTCCGAGTCCCTATAGCATAAGGTGGTTAGAGCCTCTGGGAAAAGCTGTACTTTACAAAGCCTCTTGTTCCAGTATTGGTGGAGTTAGCAGTTATGGACCTGCTACAGCCTTAAAAATTAGCATGAAGAAAAGATGTTTGTTGATTTCTGGATATTTGCCAAATTCAGAAACCTTTCCAATCAGCTGTGCTGGAGTTAAGGGAAAAGCAAATAAAAAACAAAGAGACAAAACCTCCCTACATTTTAAATGGGTTTGAGAGGCTCTAGATAGTAAACACGTAGCTCTCCTCAGACAGCAGAAATGCTCACCATTGAATCACAGAATCTTTGGGTTGGAAGGGACCTTTTAAGGTCAAGAGTTTAAAATCTAAATGAGCTCTGAGCTGTAATTCTGAAATAATTAAACAGACTTCTAGCATTTTTTCTTAGTTTTTGTTTAAATGTAATGATTTGTTCAACATCAGCAAAGTCTCTCCATTTATTGTAAAACCCTTTCTTTTCACAAGCTTACTCCTGCACTCCAGAACTGGCCATATTCTTGAAAAAGAAAATTTGGGGGTTGCTTTAAATAGCTGAAAGTAGCTTGTTGCAATGTTTTAAGTCCCATGGTACTTCATTGTCCTGATTTTAGTGCAGGAGACAAGCAGGCAAGCAGCAGCTGATGCTCAGCCCCTTTCCACTCCTTGTGTTTCGCATTTTTTCAGAGTGGGGTAAGAAGTTTCACCTTTGATGATTTCCTATTAGACTCTCTAAATTTGCTGCTTTCCTTGTAAAAGGAAAAGATTTGGCATTCACTGTGAGGCAGTTGCAGCTCTGCTGAAAGCAACCTAGCTGGACTTCCTAGTCAGGAAGGCTTCTTCATTCCAGCTGTAGTTAATCTCTGTGCCACAACAGAATTGCTATCTATTCTGCTTTCCTTGTTTTAACTAACTGGACTCAAAAGTACTGAAATGTAAGTTTAGAGCTAGAAATGCATTTGTTGTTCAGTTGCTTCCTATCACCATCCTCTTCCTCCCATCCTTCCCCAATTTTCCTAAGCATTTGGAAGCCCAGTGTTGAACACATAGGGATCAATGGATCAGTGTTTTTTGCACAGAGCAGACCCTGTGGGATGCAGTAGCAAAGGTATAAAACAGAATACTTCATGCTACACTTGTTGGCAGTTAGGGGACACGCTTCATAGTGCTTGCTTTCCCTGAGGAGTGAGACTTTTTTAAACTTTCACATTCACAAGCTACCAATCGAAGCACCTAGCACAACTGTTGCTCTAACTTCCACAGGAGTTTTGGCTGGCTGGGGATAACTTTTCTATGAGGAGAGGATCTTGTTCTGGCTGGCTGGATATTTTTCCCTATTTTATTTTAATATTTTAAATACAACTGAAAAAGGGATGTTGCATCTCTCTCTTTTTTTTTTTTTTTAAGTTTTAAGCCTTAACTATCAGTCAGTCTAGGAGCCCTGGATGTTTCCTGGGGAGGGGGAGAGGAGGGGAGGGCAAGGGAAAGGCCGACATTCCTGC
>NW_010545820.1:79317-127930 GCF_000687285.1 Phaethon lepturus
TTCTGTTCATTTCCTTCAAGAGCTTGAATTCAGGTCAGAGCCACACATAGTTGTGGCTTCAACTCAAGTGTCATATAAAAAAATACAGAAATTATAATATGATCTCAGCATTCAGAAATTTGCAGTCTTAATGTACAGTGATGAGAAACTGTTATTTTATGATCTTTTCATTAAAAGCTTGATTGAAAAATTACATCTTTTGCTCTAGAGTTCACCTTGTTCCTATAGCTGACTCTTTCCAGGTTTTCTCCTCCCCTCATTTATTCTTGCCCAGGGATCTGAACCAGCCACTTCACAAAGCAGACCCCCCTCACACATACACAGCCAAAAGAGACCCACAAAACTTCTTATTTTATGCACCTATGCACTTTGCTCAGAAGCCAAAATTTGATACTTGTTAGAATAGAAGAAAGGATGAATTGTATGGGCCAGGCTGGTGTACAGTAAATGTGCAGGCAATGGATAATGGAGGAATCATAATTTCACCTTTTTTTGTTGTGACCCTGAGCAAGTTGAGGCTGTTTTTGAGAAGTTATCCCTGCTTTGTCCTAACCACAGTTTGAAAGCAGTGTTTGTCAGAGACCGTAGATGTACCTGCTGATCCACAAATCCCTTCAGTCTATTTTGGCTCTAAGTTTAACTCCCTGAGCACATCTCTGAAGAGCAGAGAAGCAGCTGAGGCAGAACATTTTCCTAAAAGAAATTATGGTTCTCCATCCACCTGTGATGGAGGTAAAAAGCAGAAATGCTTCCAGGGAAGATGGCTGTAATGACAAAAGCATCCACTGCAGCTTTCAACCTCTCAAATGTTAAGATCCAGACATTTTATCTTGGGCAGGTTAAGCATGACCCTAGAAAAATTAATTAGCATTTCCTTGGCCTGGGTTCTTAACAGTGTTTTCTGGTTCCCAGGCCAGCTTTTGCATATAAGCATCCTTCAATAAAATATCTGTTCAATGGATGCAAATTAAGCATTTTCACCCCAATACAAAAGCCAAGCCTAGTATTTTGCAACATTTCCCTTTGTCACACTACTCATCACCACAGTTTTGCTGTTTCTCCCAGAGCCTATTGGAATGCCTTAATATGCAGCACAGTAACCCTGGCATTGAAAATTCATGTATTACCCTCTTCTTCTTCTTCTTCTTCTTCCTTTTTTTTTTTTTTTTTTAAACACAATGCTGACTATATTTTAAAGTGACTGACTGAAGGAGCTTCAAGTTTAGTCAGTTTTCTGACAGGTTGCAAAGTCAGCAGCACTGGTAAGAAAATCATTTTTATTTGTCCTTGGAGATGTGTTTTACCCAGCAAGGTTAAAGAGAAGGACAAAAATGAACAGAAAAACAGATGAAGAGCTACAGAAAAGCAGAGGCTGATTTTCAACAGCCCAGATGTGGTAATGAGCTTGTACTCTTCTCCCAGCTACCAGTGGCTTTTCTTGTCTTTTTTTCCCTTTATTTCTAATTTCTTCTGGAAGTTCTTGCTTCCTGGCACCCATTTCTTTGTGGCGTAAGTGGTTTCCAGCATAGTTAATAGATTGCATGTTCTATTTTACTTTCTTTGCCGTGGTCAGCTCCTTTTCATCTCATAAGATCCTGTGACAACTATACAAAACTCTTCATATAATAACTCACAACTGAAATGCAGCTGCCTCTGTGGTAGAACACTGAAATATGTACAACTGAAGTGCGGAGTGCAGGATGTAAAGGATACCAGATATGTCTGGAATGCTTGGGAATTTGTACTTTCTTCCCTCTGCTTTCATTGCCCCCATTTATTGGTAGGACTTCTTTTCTCTCAAACCCACACTTGCTTTCTCTCCACTATCCTTCCCCCTCTTGAAGAGCAAACAGACAGCGGGTCAAACCTTTGAATAATAGATTTGGGTTTTGTTTTTCTGCAGGAAATATAATTTCATCAAGATTGGAACTTTTCTATGGGAATAAAACTTATAATTTTTTTTTAAATTAAATTTTGTTCCAGCCACTGTTGAGGTCCCATTTGGACCCTGCTGAGTAGATACACATGCAGAATGTTTGTTTCATGAGAACTCTAATGACTGATGTCACATTAAATTAGTTAAAAGGGAAAGAATTTTTTTTTAAAAGAATAATTTCAGGTCACTAAAAGCCAAAAGACTAGCACCTCACTTTGGAAATTACTTCTAAAATATGCCTTCATCCTGTTTTGTATTGAAAATAAACTTCGAAGCACTGGAGGTTTTATCTACAAGTAATGCCAAATTTTCAAGAGCTCTAAGAATGCTGAAGCTGTTGCCAACTATTAATTTTGTGTATCTATCTGGGTTTTGTTTGTATGGATGCACTACAAAGTTGACCAGGTTTAAACAACTTGATTTTGTGTGCATTTGTGCAAAGCCTGCTGTGTACCAAGTTTAGTGTGACTGGCTTAAATCAGTAATAGCTAAAGCTAGTGCATTTGCCTTAGCAAAACTCATTGTTCTTTGTCTTGTTCTTTTCTTGCGCAGTGGGAGCCACCTGCTGCAGCCCCCCTGTAAGCTGCACCTTCAGAATCCAACTGAAGGAGTTCCCACAGGAGAGGCTGGCTGCTGTCAGCAGAGCCATTAAGTCCCTCACTCCTTCCAAGTAGTCTTCTATGTATATGTAGTCTTCAGCTCCCAACTCAGGACTATGGGATCTTTTATGGCAGGAAGCAAACTACCTAAAATGCAAATAATGCAATGGTTGCATCCAGCTGGGAGCCTAGCCCCTAGACTGAAAATGTAATGCCGCTTTCATCCATCTCCGCACATCACTGTTTGCCTCGGGTCATAGCATGCTTCTGGTAACACCACTGTTTTTCTGGTGTTAATTGCATTAAGACTGTGTTCTTCCAGCATCTGATGCCGACATCTATTCTACCCCTCACCTTGAGGTACCCTGATTACAAAACCTGGCACAGAGGCCCAAAAATACTCCAAAGTTTGCTATTTGGACCAAAATTACTTCCCTTTACAACTCCTCTGGGTACTGCTCTTGCCTCAGTTCTGCCGTTTCCTCCCTCCTACAGGTCACCACACAAACATCTTCTTTCTTTCCCTTCATGGCCTCTGTAGCAGCAATTGTTTTTGGTTCGGTTTGTTGTGTTTTTTTTCCCTCTGCAGTTGTGATGTCTTAGTGATGAACCCTACTGGAAACGGCTGCATAGCAAGGTCTGAATCCATATGTTTCAGCTCGGTGGGTTGAGCCAGTTGTAAGAAAGCATGATCTCCCTGCAATTACAGTGCATCCATCGCTCCAATACTATAGAGTGAAAAACATTCATCATACTGTCTTCTGCTGCTCCAGGTGCTAAGAAGAGAGGCCAATGTAGCTGGTATGTATCAGCCTAGGAGGTGATTGATGGCCCTGCCTACTTCCTTTGCTTTCTGCCTTCTCACCATTTTGTCCCTTACTTCAGTTTCTTGCTTAGTTACAGAGAACAGTGGGAGAGGGGAGATGTTGCTGGGCTCTCAGCAGGACAGGGTAATTTTTTTGATAACTTGGCCCTGAAGCAAAAGTCTAATTCTCCCTGTCTATTTGTGTCCATCCTCTCCTTCTTGTACACAACAATTGGATTTTAAAAAACAGACAGAATCCCGCACCCCTTGCCTCTGGATTCAGACTCAGCTGGTTCATTTACTTTTGGTTAGAGATTTTCAATTTGATAAAAATCAAGAACTCTTCCAGAAGCCTGACTTGAAGCAAGCAGTACTTAAGGCTAGTCAAAACATGACATAGCCTTCCCTTGATTTCTGGGGACAGCAGTGGCAGAGCAGATGCTAGCTCTAAGGTTTTTTGGTCAGCCTTCCTGCACGGCATGTGTGTGTGTTGTCTAGTTGTTTGGTGTGCACCTACTCCCTAGTACGGGCGCTGAGGATTCAGACGCAGGAACCTGGCCAGACTACATAACCACATCCCCTGGCTGTGGCCGCACAGTGAGCACTTTATGAGCACTAGGCAGGAATCGAGCTCCACACCTGGGCAGATGCTGCTTCTCTGTAGCCCTGCAGATCTGTGTGCCTTCACAGTAATGGGCCTGGCCATTCAAACACCATCTGGGACTGGCCGCACAGATCTGACCAGAGGACAGTGGAAAGGGCAGCATCACCAGATGTCACTTATCAGCATCCCAGGCATCTGTAAAATGTGCAGAACTAAGCTCTGGGTTTCCAGCCTTGTCACCAGAGGCTCTCGCTGCCCCCATCGCCCAGCACCAGCCTCCTGCCAACTCCAGCTGGTCCCCTTGCCACAACAGGAGCCAAAGGCTGGCCAGGGAAGATTGCACAACCAGGCCTTGATCTGTATTTTCCACCGCTCAGCCAGCAAACCCCTCCTTTTTTCCAGCACAGCTGTTTTCCATCTCTGCTCAGGAAACATGCCCTGTTTTTGATTCCTGGGTCTTGCTTTATGAAGCAATCATGGGCAGGCTGTCTGGGTGGAACGGGTCACAAAGTGGCTGTGGGATAACTCTGGATTCTGAACACCAACACAGAACAAAGGGGAGCTTTGCCAAGGCTCAGGTGAGCCTGGGGTCAGCACACAGACAGGCTACTGACGCAAGCACGAACGCAGGGTTTTCTTTCTTTGGGCCATGGTGTTTGAAATCCCCCCTCCCTTTTTTTCTCCTGCCTGCTTGCCACAGCCTTTTCCTGGTTAGAGCCACATTTCAGAAGCAATGGCGGGTGCATTGGTGACGACGTCACTTTTTTGCTACATCTTACTCATGCAAAACTTCCAGACCAAGGTGGCTGTCTCTTCTCAAGCCACCAGCCTTCTATGGCTAGGTTAATAAGCTGCCAGTTTGTCCCCTTCTAGGCATTTCAGTTGATACACAGCTGCGCCTTGGTAACTTGTAGCCCTGCTATTAAAAGATACAGCCCACGGCGCAAGCAGACAATGGTGGGGTGGCAGACAGTGGGTGGAAGCCCAGGATGAAGTGCAGACCCGGATGTGCTCCACTCAGGAACATCAGCAGCCAGAAACACCTTGGCTTTCTCCCCAAAACATTGGAAATTAGCCAGCTCCCTGGTCATACTGACCTAGGTTTCTCAAGGGTTAAGGCATCAATGTTAACACCATCTATATTAACTAAAAATAATAATATGTGTGCAAAAGTTGTTACAGGAGTCATACCTTGGCTTTTCTGAGTCCCTTACATGTGAAGTGTGGTCCTTTACAGCAAAGGACTATAAAGTGTCTTTTAGGCTGGAATGGGTAGAATTTGATAAACAGCCTTGGAGCTCACAAAGATGTGCTCCGGAGCCGGCTTTGAGATCACCAAGGCCATAACAAACAGTGGAGGAGGCTGATCACTTTTTCTCTTTTTTTTTCCCAGAGGGGCAGAGCTAAAAACCAGCTGGGCGCTATCATCAAACTGCCTGGCTATTTGTTGCATCTAGGTAGAGGCAACAGAAAGAAAAAGAAGGGAAGCAGAATTATGCTTCCTTTTCTTTTACAAATTTACACTTGATCAGTTCCTGGCCACTCTAACTGATTTAAGTGTCCACACAAAGGACTTACTGCCATAAGAAGAAGGACTCAAAAATAATTTAATTGAATCATTGCTGTCATCACACAAGCCACAGCCTGCAGCAGCAGTTGACATGTGGGCAGCAAGTAGGGAATCTTCTGCTATAGCTACTTCTTCGCTTTTAGTGGGAGTCTTTGTTTCAGGGCTGGGGGTGCAGGTTGGAACTGGAGGAGGGGAAAGAAAGCCAGCAGGCTCTGATGTCTCTAGCAGTGCATTGCATTCCTACTTCCAGTCTTGGGTCTCTTCTGAGCAGAGCATGCCACTCACGCCAGATTGCATAATAGCAGTTTAGGATGTGTACAAACACTGGCAGGAGGGAGAGATGTCAGTTCTTGGTATAAACTCTGACCTAGCCTGGCTTCAAGCCACTTCAGGCAGTGGTGAGATGTATGTAAGGTTTGTCACACACTCAGAGTGCACTCTACCCTTCCTGACAAGGTCTGTCAGGCTCCTCCTGTGCTTCGCTTTATATCTGTACACAACAACACAATCTAGGAGCGCTTTGTCCTGCCTCCTTCCTTTGAAGGCAGCAAAGGTGAGAGCGATGTCCATTGTTTTAGAGAGCATTTAGCTTAACCTCCTGAATTCTGTACAAGATGGGTATCTTCCAAACCTCCTGACCACTGTGAATACTTTCTACAGAGGCATATTAACGTCCTTTGATTTGGCTGGAAAGCTGGCCTACTCTCGTTACACTTTTGCCCTGCACAGTACTGTTCTGCAAATTGTCATACTACAGAAGATCTCTGACCACAAAGTCCAGACCAGTTCCTGGTCCATAGCAAAACTGTAATACAGGTAAACCAACAATTTTCAGATGGATCACCCTTTCTGTCGGCGTCAGGTAGCCCAACAGTGGCTCATGCAAGGTCTGTGGGGCACATCCTCCCAGCAGCATGGCCCTTTCACACCCTAGGAACCAGCGAAGCGACATTCTTGAGCAACAAAGGGAAGCATGACACAGTGGCACACAAAATGAACTTGTTAAACTTCTTCCACTGCCATATTCTTCCCGCTGGGCTCTGATTTAACCTTATCTCCAATGCCAGTACCTTGCCTTTACCTTCATCCTCATTTTATTAAGTCATTTTTACAGTTTCATTTTCTCTTGCACGAGACACAATTAAAGAAACTTAGGGAAAAGAAAAACTTGCTTTGTTTTGATGCCAAAGGTAAATATTCTTGATTTCTTTTTTTTTCCCTTTTCAGTTTTTTTAGTCTAAACAATAGATGACATACCTTTTGAAAAGCAGCTTTCCTGGGGTTGCTTGTGCCCTGAAAACATATACACCTGGAAATTCCAGTGCTTGAGAGGAGCTGTAGAAGGTCAGGCCGTAAATGTTTTAGCTGCACTTGAGGAGCTAGAAGATGGGCTGGATTCCATGCTCAGTGGCTTCAGTCTGCCCTAGAAACAACGATACATGAAAGCATCAGCACTGAAACATAAGAGCAGACTAAAAGATGAGACTTCTTTCCCTTTAACAAGATCTCTTGAACAGCCTTCCTTGACATCTCAGTAGTTGACTGTACTGAGATATTCAGAAAGGTGATGCTTTGACAGTCTGATCTCAAATTAAGCAAGTACACCAGTATAGGTAAGAGATCTCTTAATACTGCAAGAACAGTGCCAGAAGCACAAAGCAAAGCTTCTCCAAGCCTTCTTAACAAATGGACGTAGTCCTAAAAGTTTCTGTATTGGCTGGTTCTACCTGGCTCATTAAGCCTGGAGAAAGGATAGAATTAAAGTGCATTTCTTTTATATGAAGCAAAGCCTGGCACTGTCTGCTGCTGGAGAGCACTAAGTTCCTCAGACAGCCTTGAGGTGCTTGAAGGGAAGATCTGTGAACACATACAAAAATATGTGCAAGCAAACTATGAAGCCTGTTACAAAAGCTAGAGAGGTTTAAGCTGTGCTGCCCTTCAAAAGAAGGCCTGTTCTGAGCAGAATTAGGTAACATCTCATCTAAACCGCGACTGCCTGTGTCACTTACACTGATGGAACTGAACATGAATTAACCATGCAGTGGGAGGGAAAATTTCAGAAAGGGTCCTTCTTTACATCTACAAGGCTTTGATCATTCATTTAGCCTTTTCTTCCATGGTACCTGCTACAGCGAAAGCACTCCAACAGGCAGCCAAGGGGATGGCTGTTTCAGAAGCATGCATAGCAATAAGGAGGGCTGACAAAGCTGTATCAGGTTGCTCTAGGCCTTATCCAATCGAGTTCTGAAAATCTCCAAAGATGGAGCTTTCATACACTTGCTGGGCTACCTGTTCCAGTGCTTAACCCACTCTCACTGTGAAATCTTTTTCCATATATCCAATAGGATAGGTAATTCAGTACACTGAGGGGTTTGTCTAAAATGTCAGCATTATACTTTCCTCCCTAACTTGACGTGTGGAGGCTCCAGGCCATCAGGAAAATCACACAGTGACAGCACTACAAAGGGAGCCTGCAATGTAATTATGTATGGGCAAGCAGGCTGGAGGGGCCCAGGGGTCTGGAGATGACAAAAGACATGGTAACTGCCTGGGCCTTGCCTTTGTTTCTCAAGGCCCGTGCCAACTGTGCTGCCAACCATGTGTGCTGTGCACATTAGGTAATGGTCTGGAAAAGCCTTCCCTCTAGAGGCATGTTCTGTGTTCATGGTCCTTGATGCTATGCAGCCAGCCAGCTAGCTCTCCTTCCTCATCCTTAGCTTTCTGAGCCTGGGACGGTGCACGAGCCAGCTCACGTAAGGGCTGCAAGGAGCGGTCATCCTCGGCTTGTGAAGGAGTGGCACTGTGCAATGCTGAAGGCAGAAGCAGGGCACAGATCCCAAGCAGCACGTGTGGTATGGCACAGAGCGAGAGAGGGCCTGAGTTGATCCATAGTGCGGAAAGCAACAGATGTCCCTCTTCATCTCTTAGGCAAGCTGAGCCGCACTGACTTTATGTGCTTTTACAATTTAAGGTACTGGGAAATCCATGTTTAGAAAGTGGCAATAGGAGGAATTCAGCTAATGCCATCATATCTGCATCCACTCTGGTTTAAAGAGTACATAGAGCCTTGCTTTCCTCTGACAAATGGGTGAAGGGAGAGGCTGGACATGTATTCAGTTTATTCTCCTGGCTTTGAAAGGCTTACTTATAGTAGGGCAAAGAGCCAAATGCAACTCTGTCTTGAGCTGTTCCTTCTCTCTGACTAAAGAATGATCTTTAAGCTCTGGACCCTCATCTCCACCCAAAATGACTACCCTGATTTATGTTATGCTTTTTTGTTGTTTCCTTTTAAATCACTCCTAAGCTAAGCTTTTGTTTGCCAAATTTTCAGCCTGGAGCAAATTTTTACAGTTGAATTATAACCTCTTCTCCTTCCCCTTGAAAAAGAGGTGTTTTTCTGGATATGCTGCTGTCCCACCCATTACCTTGTTGCTGGGAGGCAGGGGAGATGGCAAACTTTTTAAATATCAGCATCTCAAAGTTCAGTGTCGCAGGCATGGGCACACATCTGGTTAAACCATTTCCCTCATATGTTGGCTCAAAATCCTTGGCTGAGACATCTCATGGCAGGAGACGTGTCCAGGGAGCTGAGAGGGAGGGAATAAAGGAGACAAAGTGGTTAGGTTTCTCAGAAAGGGAATGACTGTGGGCTGGAATATAAAGAAATGCCAGGACTGGAGAGTCTGCTCTCTCAGCACGTTACAGGGTTTTGACCCTTCAGGGCAGCATGATGCCAACCCACACTTGAGAAGCCCCTCTAAAGCACAGGCTGCAAAAAGCAGAAGGCAGCTGAGGCCAGCACCTTCCACTGAAGGGACAAATGGGAGACAGTCTGAAAAGGCACTATGACCTGGAGCCTCAGAGGGACTTGGACACTTCTTTTCCTCAGAGATTTCAATTACCCTCCTTAGAACTCAGTGAAAGCCTGAAAATCCCTGCTCAGTTGCCAGTGAATTCCCAATGCCAATTTTGAAGCCAGGAAGGTTCTGGAAAAGACGTTTCAAAGCAAGCAGCTTCATCTCCCCAACCGCCTGCTTTACCAGTGGCATCCAGTCCCTCGTGCTTACTCAGCGCGTGCCTAAAAATGTTATCTCTGGTCAGGGACAGGGTGTGGGAGGGCACAAATAGGAGGGGAATAAGACATATTTGGCGGGGAATTCCCTGTGGATGTGTCAGGTCAGGATTGAAAATCCTTCACTGGATTAGAGATGTTTCTTGTACAGGAATTGATGCCCAAATTACTCTGTGTTATGACCTTTTATTATTTTTATCAACTTATTTCCCCTCCTCCCACAAGATCAGTTAACACGCAGTGGTTGCCTCTCACTCCAGGCCTTTCCACCACACTCCCTCTCCTAAGGAACTGCTCCATGTTAGGAGCCACCATAGCGTATAACGACATTTTTACACACGCTGACACTGGCAGCAAGTTACATGATTTCTAGGCTTTAAACTACTCAGCGCACAGGTCTTCTAGGAAGCCTACTGAATGGGAAGGAGAACAACCAGGATTCAGTACAACAAAAAGGCCAATTCTGAGCATCTCTGCAAAGAGGGGAGCTGTACCCAGGACTAACTCTGAACTTGGTGACATCATCAGATGTGAAAAGACACACAAGATGGTGCATCTCACATTCTGAGAAGGTCCACGGGTAAGAAAACCACAGGGTAAAATGGATCTCTGTCGCTTTCACCTATGAGTTAGAATTGAAGTGAGGGAAAGTAAGAGGAGCCTCTTCCTACAGGCAAGCTCTCAGCTGCATATTAACTCCCACTGTCCAGGGAGTGACAGGAACTGAGGACAGAAATGGACCTTCTGGCCCATCCATCTGCTTGCTCCAAGGCAGCTCAGCTCAGTCTGCCATCCTTGACTGAAATTTTTATACTGTGTTCTAAATATTTCCTTCACAGAGCCCACAGCCACCTTTGCACTTTATTCCAGGGATTCATTAGCTTTACTGCTCTAAAGATTTTTTCCTAACATCTTGCTGTAGTTAAAAACTGTGACATTTTGTCCTATATGCTCTGGATATGGAGAACAAATTATACCCATTCTCCTTGTATTGTCTCTCCAGCACTTTACTACTTCATGATGTTATCACATTTCTCCTTCATTCTTCTTGCTTAAGAGCCTCAGGCTCTCTCAGCTCTCCTCTTCTAGACCTCCTAGATCCTCTTCTCATACCTTAAGGCAAATGCCAAGCTTGCTATTTTAGTAGAGAATGGCGTAGACCCACACTTTGGGGGCAGGGACTGAAGTATAGCTACATGCCAAATTGTCTCAAATAACTGAGCCGGCTTAAAAATTTCTTCTTTCCGCTGGTTTTGCTGTAGTACTACAGTTCACCCCTTTCCCCAGTTGTGATTATCAGCTAGTCTGCAGGCTATGTTCCAGCACAGTCTGGAAAAAAAAAAAAACAGCTTTACAAAAAAAAAATATGGAGAGCTGTTTTTAACTGGGATATTTCCAGGGATCTATGACAACTTCTGAAACTAGCTGCAACTCCCAAGCCAGCTTAGCACAACTACCCTCTAACAGGTATTTTGCAAGTGTAGTTACAGAATCACTGAGGTTGGAGGCACCTCTGGAGATCATCTAGTCCAACCCCCTTGTTCAAGGCAGAGTCAACTATAGCAGGTTGCCCAAGACATGTCCAGTTGGGTTTTGAATTCTCTCTGAGGATGGAGACTCCACAGCCTCTCTGGGAAACCTGTTCTTATGTTCAACACCCTTACAGTAGAAATCACTAAGAAGAGTCTGTCTCCATCCTCTTTACTCCCTCCCATCAAGTATTTACACATATCAGCTAATCATTATCCAACTCCAAAAACCTGCTCTTTTGTCTCCTCCACACATCTTTTTCCCATTAATACTTGCTTTGGTCAGTAAAGCAGATTCCAGTTTTAGGGAGCTGCCAGGGTGACACACACAGCTAAAAACCGCTCAGGTGTGCCCAAGTGTTTGCTCCTATTCCGATCATATCTACATGACCAAACCTTGTTGTACTTCACAGTGATGAAGAAACAAGGATGCAGGCACCATAGGTATCAAAGCCAAGATCAGAATACAGGGATGAAGAACTGTTTTACCCATCTTCTGTATCACAATCTTGACATTCATTTAAAAAAGCCCCCACCCCATCATCATCTCTAGAAGCCTGCAGGGTGATAAATACTTAAAAACCCATGTGTAAGGAATCTTGTGATGCCTGCCTGAATCTGCAGGCACCCTGAGAAGCATGAATTGCTGTTGCTTATCTCAGCATAAGATAACTAAGAACCACAGTTCTGGAAAGGGTAGGAAAGGATAAGAGAGCAGCAGCCCAGTATCTTTCCCAAAATACTGGATTTCTTACACAGCCTCCAAATTACTATCCCGGCTTTTCCAGGGAAGGAGTACGGCAGGGTGGAGATTGAGAAAGAAAATCTGCTCCTCCCTGCGCTCTCAGTGGTGTGCCAAGATCCAAAATTGCACTAATTTGACCTTGCCAGACTTTTCAAGGAAACAATTACATGGGTCTGTGCCCTTGGGACTTTTCATTCAGAGTCTCCAACCCTTCAAAGATGTATGCACTTGCTTGGCTTATAGCTGCTCATATCAATGAGTTACAGGCAAAGAAGAAAGGCTGGGACATGCATACTCTTGCAAGTTTTGCTAGAGAGCAGAAGATGGTCACAAACCTTTCCCTCTCCATCAGGTGAAAAACTTTACAAACCGTGGACACTTGTGACCTTCCCCCTTGTCTAAAGCCTGATTCTTCCCTGGAATATTTGTCTTTCCTACATTTCCCCTCAGTAATGATCTAATCAAGTAGAATTCTTCTGGTATTAATCAGATGAGCAGGGGAGCGCTTTGTGGTTAATATTATCAATGGGGATGTCAAGAAGGCTTTGACAGGATTATCCTTGGAATTTGCCATTTATTAACTAGGCCATTAGCTAAAATGGCACAGCTGGGGTGGGGCTGGTTTTGCTTTGCACATGGGAGATGGCTTGTTTGAGGGTGGGGAAGCTGAGGGTGGTGAAGTTCTGTCTCCATCTGATTCAGAGATCTCGAACAGCTGCCCTGGCAGCCCAGAGATATCTTTCCCCATCTGTGCGTCTTTCTTTGCTTTCATCATCTCTTCCCATTATTGGGAAACCATCACAAATCAAGCTGCAGACTGAGCTAGGAGAGCTTGCACCACCAAGCGTAGGCTTGTGGTCCTGACCTGGGGAGGGCTGGAATGAAACTCCACTGTTACAGGCTGTTCTGCTTTGGGAGGCCAGAGATAAAGGCTCCTAGCCCAGGGCACCAGGAAGGAGAAACTGGGTTTAGAAATAGAGGCATATTAGGTTTGCAGACACAGCTGGGATACAAAGTAAGCACAGGCAAAAAGTTTAGGCAAGTCTGGGAAACAAAACAAAAATTTTTTTTTCTCTCCTTGAAATTCAGCGCTGCTGTTTGTCCAACACAGACAGGTGGATAAACATGGTCAGGTAATGAAAGAATACAATTGAACATTAAAGAGGAAACAAATGTAAAAACATAGCTTCAACACCCTTCCCCTTAAAGCAGGTTTCTATCCCAAATTCCAGAGGCACTAGGCACTATTTGCTGTGCTACAGACAGCTTTACATGGGCTATTGCTGGAGGCAACTTTTGCAAACTTCAGTCTCAAAGATCATTGCACCAGAGAAGAGACAGACAGAGGCACCCAGCACCAAAAGTGGCTGGGCCGTGAAGCAAAGGGCCTAAGAGTTAAAGAAACGCCCCTAAGACATCACAGGATATGTCTTTATTCATTCCTTATTCAGGCAGGAGCAGGGAAATAAAATAAGAACTCTGTTCAGTGCTATTTTTCTTGGTAGCGCACCTCAGGAAAGACAGCAGGGATTCCCTCTGCACTGCCAGTTCTGCAGGACGAATGCCCCTCGATGGCACTGGTTTCCTTGCAGAAAAGGGGCATTTGATCCTCAGGGGAAGGTGTGGCACAGAGCTCCAGAGCTGAGATTCTGGGCAGAGGACAACAGAAGCTGCTCAGGACAGACATGAGTCAGTGTCTGGGGAGTCTAAGGTGAACGTAGCCCGACAGTGACCAGGCTTGAAAACTGTCAGAGACAAAACCCTCAGCTGGATGGAACCAGACCACTGGTGTGGCCCAGCAGGGCAATTTTTACATTCTTACAAACCCCAGAATCACAAAGGCATTGACTAAGAGCTTTTAGCACCTCTCAAAGTTTTTGCACAGCAGTACCTGTAACTGTGTTCAGACCCTCCACAGCATTTATTTGTCATGAGTAAGTCGGTGGAGTACCTGGACTCAGCACGGAGCAGAACTGGGCCCTTGCGGAGCATTTAGGCAGGGGAAAGAAACGTTGCTCTTCTCAGAGCACTGGATATAGAAAAGCAAAAACTCGTTTCTAAATCCTGTCCTGCCTGGTCAGCTAAAGAAAGCACTAGTGCTAGAATCCAAAATGTTGCAGGAACAAAAGCACATCCAACCCATACTGTCTCCTCTGCTTTGATACACACAGAGAACATATTTATGTAATTCCATCCACTCTCACTTGAAATGTGGCACTTAGGCATAGAAAGGCCTGCAAAAGGAGGCCCTTGAAATCCCAGTAAAATTTGTAAAATGGATTTCCTAGATCATAAACCACGATATTGCATCAGCCCGTTACCATTTATTCAGCACAAATAGAATTAACTGAAAATTCAACAGCTACTCCATAACTTCTCACATTGCCTATGGAAAAACCTATCAACTCATGTCTCAAAGTCCAGGTGTGAAATTCTTATTTCTCAATTTGTTCCAGCCAATTGCTCTGATGAAGGAACATCCCAGAAAAGGTATTTCTCCACCAGGTACTTTGCATACGTCTGGCTCCGAAACCAAGTCCCCTATACCAATGTCATCTTTTTCACCTTAAGCAGATCACTTAGTCTTCACTTAGAAAGAAGGTTATGGGTTCTCCCCACTCGCCAGCAGTTTGCTCTGAAGAGGTCCACCCAAAAGATAAATGAAAAGCCAAAAAAATGTCAACATAAAATAGAGACTGAACCTAGCAAAACTGCTGCCGATATTCAGGAGCAGAAACCACATGCCTCTTGCCTGAACAATTTCCAAACCATAAATGATGTTTAATGTGGAAAAAGTCATAAATGCACAAAAGTTACTTCTGAAACCAAAAACACAGAGTTTCTTACTTACAGCTTTGATGAATGAAGTGTTTTGTATTCTGGCGTCACGCTTGGCACTCTAAAGAACCTTTCTGCTAGTTGGAAATTAATGGCACTGCATGTCAGCATGTCCACTGGCTTTGCAGCAGACTGGAGAGCGCCCTTCAAGATCCTAACACAGGCTATTTCTGTTGACTGCTCAGCAAGATGGAATACGTTCTCCTTCCACCAGTGGTACATCACAAGAAAGGGTTAAATGATACTAAAAGGACTTTAAACGTTGCTGTACGTTATGTTCTTTCATGCTCTCAGTTCCTACCTGTCTTTCTGCTACTGTCCAATTCAGCAAGAGACAGTGTGTGAATAAATCACGTACAAACCAGAAGTGGCTCGCATAAAGCAAAGCAGATTAAGGTAGTTCAAAACGACACAGGAGTTAAGGAAAGGATGCTCTAGTTTCCTCTCTGTTACTGTTGATTTGCAGATGTTTCCAAGTGTGTTCCAAAACTATATTTAAAATTAAGCTTTTAAAGTAAACAGTTTGCACTGGGTGCCAAGATGGCTTTAATGCCAAAATAGAAAACTGTCTGTCTGGCACATGCCTCACTTTCCAAGCAGGAAATCCAACAAAGCATTTAATACAACAGACATCATTTGATAGTCTCAACTAAGACGCCCACTTGGCACTGGCAGTAACCAGTCTTCCATCAACTGCATCCAAAAATGATGCTTGCCTAACTCGTTATCATGCAAAACATTAATGGGAGTATCTTCCTCTTTTGAAGTCCGTTGGAACTGGAAACGTAGGCTGAAAACGCCTGGTACACAACCATGTACCATCTGAGAACCACCCTTCCGAAATGGAAGCAGACAGAGTAACATTGGAAAGCAGAGCTTCCCAGCCTTTTGTGTACTGTGAGTCACACCATGTACACACAGCGCTGGGGAATCCCTGTGGGAGCTACAGCCATGGGCAACACAGGGAAGCAAAGTTAATAACTATTTTATGGAAGAGGCTTGCTGGAAGAGGTCCTGTCAGCTCTCCGAAGGCAACTAGTGGCTAGTCAGCAGACCACAGTTTTGAGTGCTGCTACCTGAGCTGTTTTCTTTTTTCCCCCACCACTAGTTACTTTTCACATTATGTAATCCCAAACTTTTGTGCAAGGCTCTTTTTCTCTTCCTGCATCAGTGAGGCATGGGGTCTTCACCTGGTGTGAAACAGAGCTATATTAACTCCACTTGCAAAAAGCAGTATCACTTAAAATGCCGTGATGGGTAGTGTAAGAGCTGCTACAAGCATGCACATATTTTTGCTTATAAACATACATATGACACTAGATCCTCGGGACAAACAGTCTTACTATCAACACTTGAAAATCCTTAGTTTTCCTAGGCAAAAGTGGTCTGTTGACAGAAATTCGCAGCTGAAAATATTACATCACCATATGATTTGTTTAAACATACTCCTCAGTGGTCTTCTGAAGCCTTGCCCCTACTCAGAGAAAAAGCATGCTACCTACCGATGGATCTTTCTCAGCAGGTCCTGATAGTTGTTTTCATAATTTCTCATAACCAGTGACTCAGTTTTCCTTTCTTCCTCCTGCACCTCACTCAGTGAATTAAACAGGCTGTCAGTGGCTCAAGGCCAAGCTGGCCCTCTCACTCTGACAGCACGCTTTATTTTTGCTGCTCAAGCACTTCTTCCGGGACAGGTGCCCAGTAAGTGCTTTAGAAACCAGTGTTTACTATTCATGAGAGGAAGAATTTCAGGAAAAATACCATCATAACATCCACGACAGGGTTTTTTTATCACTCTTCTTACAGCCATGCGCTTTTGGCATGCCAGCCTTCCGAAATGCGCCTCTTTTGGGGTCCAGCCCACTCTAGGTTGCGGTTTTCTGTGCACCTGGAGTGAACATTGCCTCGGGTCTGGTAGCATCCAGATACATGGCAGTGTCCTTCTGGGGACACTGGGAAGCAGTGATTAACAGGCTCCTTTAAAGCCAAGCAGTTAGAACTAAAGTATGTCAGAGGAAATACATTCCTTAACTGACCAACTGTAGCATACCTGGTCTTTCCTAAGGCTGGAACAGGGAAGACCCAAATCCTTCGTGTCTCAACAGACACCTAATTCCTGAAGAGGCAACACAGCTGAGTGTCCCCCCTAACAGCTCATGAAGTTCTCTCGCCCTCTCTTTTTCACTGTCAATATATTTTGCTATTTGACTTCTAACAAGTTTTCTCCCCAACATAAGCAATTTCTACATCATATTAGTGGCTGCTGAAGCTAGGCCAGAGTCTGTACACACAGCTAGATGTCACACACCAGATGCAGAAGGAATTAGCCTGAGTTCCACGTGAATGATGAGGCATTCTTCATCAGTGGCAGTTTTGTTTTACTGTCTTGCTCATTATCAAATGCTGCTCCTGCTTCTTACCCATCTGCAATGTGCTTATGTCTTTAGAGCTTCTGTACAATCCAGGCATTGCTCCCGTGCTCCATCCTGGTGCTTGCTTGTAATTACCTTTCCTGTTTTTCCTATCGTTTTCCCAAAAAGCTGAGGCACTTTCTTGTCTTTGCTTTTTTTCAGCTGGTATACATGTTTTCCTCATACTTATTCAAAGTTCACCACCATAACAACCCAACATGCCACCGCTGTCTGTGTCACAGCCTCTAAGCAGTCACTCCTGGAGCTGCTACGGAAACACAAGCATTGCTGAAAGAGTTTTCTGGGCAACTCATGGCTCCTCACCTGCAGCCTGGGGCACGCCATCTGAAGCTGCTGTCATGATGCCCTGTTTCCTATCTCATTATGAGCAGAAGGTAAACTGCAATCTTTTATTCCTCAGCATGGAGCACAGAAGTATCCTGAATAAACTCCTTTTTTTTCCAATATGCCCATTTCTTTTGGAGACTACTTCCAAACTTGATTTAAAAAATGATTGGGAATGAATAATACAGTGGTACATTATTCAAATGGATGAAGATCCTTACCACTGTAATGCTGCACCCTCTTTCTCCCCTAAATTTACTGAGCTTCAGCTTTTAACCACTGAATACTATCACATTTTTCTTCCCCTAGCTGGACAACTCCATTATCAAAGCTGCAGCCTCTGAACAATTATCAAGAGATTACAATAAGACCTCCCTTCTTTTCAGTAAATTAAACATTGTTAAATGGGGTGCTAAAATTGATTCCAAGTTATCAAACGCAGAAGTCTCCCGCTCAAAACACATAGACCAAGGGACAACAAGTGCTGATACAGCTTTGAGTCATTGGAAACATAGGGATTATTTCCACCAGCATTGGTGAAAGCACAGCCAGGTTATAATGCAACAGACACCCCTGAACCCCAAATTCCTCTAAAGAAGGAGATGGTCCTTAGACCAGGCTTGAAGCTTTCTAGTGAAGAGACACAAAAGTGTGTCCCATTGCTACACAGACTTTGTTTGGTGACTAAGTGAGCCTGAGTATCTTGTTAACATGCCCTACGATCTTGAAAGCTGACCCTTTGCAATAAGAAGTGTGACAAAGAAACAAGCTCTTGAATGGGAAAAACAGGGCTGTATGCCCCAAGCACTGTAACCCAAATAAAGGTGCTTTCTAAAGGAACAAAGATGCTTGTACACCGGTGCCTGCTACAACTGCTGCTCCTTGAGTCAGTGGGTAAAGTGCAAGACAGCAACACTGTTGGGAATTGGGCAGCATGGGAGTTTGAAGCAAAGAGGCCGGTCTGCTTAGCCTCTTGATTTCACAACAGTTCCTGAAAATTTCTGAGTTCCAGAAGAGCTGCCCGACTTCCTCTGAGCCGCTGCCTCCGAGCTGCATTCGCAACACTGGCGGCCTGTGTATTTCAGGAATGTGAAAAACTGGCACAGTGAGGTCTATGATTCAGCCAAGATGATGTGTTGGGACATGACTGAAGTTAATTAAAAGGAGCTTAAGACAGACAGACAAAAAAAAAGAGTTTGCAAGACTTCTTAAAGAGCCAATTAATTATTATTTGTGGCTGCACACGCCAGCTGGGCCACAACATGGAATCTCCCCAGCCCTTACCACTCACCTCAGAGCCTTTATACAACGCCAGAAAAAACCCATATGCAGGTCAGCCTTCGGGAACTCTGGGCCAAACTCCCTGCACTGGAGCTGAGTAGAACTGAAATCAGCAGAATGGCATCACTTACACCCACAGATTTATGCTAGGTCTTAATGGTAGGCACAGAAGCAAGAAATTCACAGTATCTTGGTTGATGTGTAAAAAAGCATGGGCTAGTGCAGAGCAGGATGACCCAGTGACAATTGCTTTTGTGTGCATGGACCGGAAAAGGGAGAACCGGCTCTGGAGTCAGGGTGGGGGAAGAGAGAATAAATGTGAGTAATTTCATCCTCTCTACTGCATGATAGTGATCATTTTCAGAGCTGCACAAGGCACATACACTAAAAGAAGTATAGTTTCCCAGAACACACTTCCAGACTAGTTTCCTATAAGGAATTCATTGCCTCCTTAGCAATTACCTAAGACTTTAAACTCCTCTAAATTCCCAAAGACTGAATTCCAATTCCTGAGTCTATGGCCCCAAACCCTTCATTGCCTCCCCAAGGACTGCAAAGCAATGCTCACATGTGTGAGTAACCTCCTCGCTTCCAATTCTTCTACACATTCAGCTAGCACTGTCCAGAGGGACAGCGGAGCAGAGACAGGTGTGGGTCTTGCCATAGACCATTCCTGGCTGGGAATTCAGAGCCACGTTGCTCTGCACAAAGACAGAGCAATCAGAGCCACCCACGGGCTGAGCAGGCTGCCCGACCCACACTTACCAAAATTTGCACTTTTCCTGCTCAAGAGGAACAGACCCTGCTACACCCTCTCAGTAACCAACACGTATGTTTAACAGGAGGCTGCAAATTTTAACAAAGGGGACTTTTTACTCCAGCTTGCTGTCATTTCAGTGGCTTATGGCGATTACAGCTTACAAGGCTCTTGTGTGCGTGTGACTGGCACGGCTGCTCCCCGAGCCGGGGCGAGGAGCCTCCTACCGCTGCAGGCCCCACACCTGCTCGCACAGCCCTACCTGCACGTATACCTTGGCAGCCCCTGTGGCATTTGCTGGGGTGGGGGTGGGAAGACCATGGTGTCATTTACACACAGGTTGAGCAAACCAGGTGCAATCAGTTTGGGTTTGGCTGAAGAATCCTCCACCCTTCTCAAGCTATTTAACCCCTGCAGTGCCAAACCTTTATGCATGCCCAGGGCATTGAGAGTATTAGTCTGCAGAGAAGAAACCTTTAGGTTAATCATCATTTCCAGACTCCCCCGCCCAGGAGGGACAGGTCATATTAAAGATCCATTGCCTAAAGACAGATAGCCAGTGCTCCAGCTACTGTCATCTGAAAATTATTTTAACCAAAGCAATGAAAACACATGGTAAATATGATAAAACTGTGATCTGAAAATGGTTTAATTGACCTTCTGCTACCTGGCCTTGGACAAACTAAAATGATGCTTGAAAACCCTTTGAAGAGCACAGCATAGGGACCAATGTGTTGCAGGTACCATGGGCAAGAAGATTGCAACCTACCCACTCCTCTCTGGAGGCTGCAGTAGCTCTTCTGGTGCTGCCCTGGTGAGTGCGGATGGCCAACATGAGGAACCTCAGGAAGGGTTCCCTGCTTCAGCCTCGAGACCCAGCATTTGGTTAGCCACCATGCAGGTTATGTTCAGAAGGTGACCTGAAGGGGCACATCTTCTACACAGCTTTGAAAAAAAAGCACCTACTGCATACAGCAGCATACGCACTGGAGCATTAGCAGATAAACTGAGGCACTTCTGAGCAGCACATACCCCAAAAGCAGTTCCCGTGTAGCTCAGGTGACTTACAGCAATGGGGCTGTGGTGGTACAAGGATCGCTGGGCAACCCAAGCCTTCAGGACTGGGAAGCAGGGCAGCAATACCACTGCACTGTCTTTGGACACAGCTGCATGTTCAGTCCAGCTCTATCCCACAGTAGAGTGCCAAGACCCTTGGGGAGACCACAGTCCGAAAATCTCTCCCTGGAACACCCACCTTTTGCCTTTACACCCACTGAGCTCTCTGGTTTGGGGAGTATACATCCTACAGCTCTCTGACACAGGAGGATTTTGGTATGGAGTTTGTAGGGGCTGGACAATTATCCATCCCTGAGCTCAGGGGTCCATAAAGTCAACTAAGGGCTGCTTACTCCCAGTCTGTTATGTTGCTCAAAATTGATACTGTCATGACAAAACCTTAAGATGGAAACCCCTATGGGAAATCGGTGATCTCAGGCTGAGGGGGACATGTTTGCAGAAAGGCCTGGAACAGCAGATTTTATTTGAGTTTCTATCTTCAGTTATTCTTCTAAACCTTTCACAAAGGGTTGAAGAAACAGGGGAGGGACCTGGGGGGAAGTCCCGACTGAAAGTAGCTTAACACCTTGCTGGATCCTCGCCAAACGTAGTTTCAAATTAACAACTCCAAACTAGCAGGAAAAATGCTTCTCTTGACCCTCGGGGTGTCAGTGCAACGCCCAAGCACAGGCGCAAGGCAGAGCTCAGATCTGAACACAAAAAGACAGGGTTGCTCACCTCGCTCGGGGGGCTGAAGCCCGGAGAAAGGGGCACTGCTTCCAGGAGGGGACAAAGCCTGCAAACCCCACAACAAAGGCCACTTTTCAGCAGCACATAAAAGAAGGAGGGCCTGGCTCTGCCCCTCCAGCCAGACCCCACCCCTCGCAGCATGGAGGCCTTCGCCCCAGCGCCAGCCAAATCTAATCAAGTCTGACAACGCGGACAGCTACTTGCCTTAGGCACCCCCCGCCTCCCCTCTTCACCCACAGGCCTCCCCCCGACCCACACGGGCGCTGCCTTGCTGGAAGAGCTCACGCCAGCCCCACGGCACCATCCCTGCCTTCTAAGGCTGCCTGCCCCCGAGCCTGGCTCCCGGCCATCACCACCTCTGGTCGGGCATGCAGCGGCCCACAGCCCTGCCAGCCTCTGGGGCGTGAGGTGAACCCCCTTCCTCCCACCAGCCTGGAGGGCCCCCGGGACCTTCGCTGCACCAATGCAATAGCACTGCTCATGCGGGGGGAGAGGTGGCCTGTGGCCCTGTTGTAGTGGGGCACGAGCCCCTCCCTGCTTGCAGCCACAACTGAGGTTCCCTTTCCCTTACACCCGCCATACCAGCACCCATCAGTGGGTGCTATGTACCTGGGGGAGTCTTTGCTCCCCCGTCCTTACCGTTGAAAGCATCAGCCCAGTGTCGATTAAAGTACACAGGAACTGGGCCGGATCCTCAACAAGACGATTTTCCCTTCAGATGGGAAAAAAACCCCCAAAGCTTCAAAAACGTTTACTTAAGCATTGCTGGGACAAACAAGCAAGTGCTGAAGGAAGAAAGCAGCTCAAAGCAGTCAGACCTGTCTCGTAATAGCAGGGAAGGCTGAATATTTCCTAAAATTGCCCCTCCTGCATTACCTACTCCACTCCTCAAGTCAGGGCTCAGTATGCTCCAGAGCAGGCGAGAATCTAGCAAGGAAAGCTGAATAAGCATTGCTTGAAAGGGAGGAGGCAGGAATTCATCAAAGTGAAGAGGAGGAGGAGAGCGCACAGGCCATTTTTAGAAGTACTGGCATCACCTTAGTCTGCAGTGGCCAGGAAACTGGTTGGAAGCCCCACAACTTGAGCAAGACACCCAGACCTGGAAGCCAGAAGAGGAAGGGACTTGGCAGAAATTCCCCTGCAAAGCAAGGAATCA
The DNA here is from genome assembly GCF_000687285.1 of Phaethon lepturus. NCBI lineage: Eukaryota > Metazoa > Chordata > Aves > Phaethontiformes > Phaethontidae > Phaethon > Phaethon lepturus. Next base: position 101,772 of record NW_010545820.1, read on the forward strand.
TTTCTGCAGCAGAATATTCAGCTTGGCCTCGCTGCAAACAAACCCTGCCAGACACCTGATCATGCCACCAGTATATTAGCACTCTGCTCTAATATAGCCATGAATCTTCTTCACCCACTTCTATCTTCCATTTGATCTTTTTTAGACAGCTTCCCTCTAACCCCAGTCTTCCTGCAGTGCCCTGGGGCCATCACAGTGCTGGCTGCACCAAGAGCAGCCGCGTCCCATCCCCTGGCTTCCAGCTGCCCACCTTCATTCCTCCCACACTTGCCCTTTGGGCACTGTTGTCTCACCCCCTCTGAGAGGCTATGGCTCTTAGCACGTGGAAGGGCGAAAACCACCATTCTGGTCTTCCTAGGGTTAAAGACAAAGAGGCCAAGCATCAAAGAGCCAGCTCAAGGAAGTTCTGGCACCATGCAGGAAGCTGAGATAACCTGGCTGATGCATTGCTAAACTCTCTGCTTCAGTTTATCTTTACCCTTCCTCTCCTGGACTAGCTGTATGTAGCACACCCCATGGCACAGCGTGGTATAAAGCCCAGGGCAGCTGGAATGTGTGCACGGAAACAGAGCAGATAGGGTAATATTATAGCACCACATTTATTTTCTTACTTGCAACACAGAGGAGAGTGAGAGACTCAATACTAGGCAGCTGGAGCGCCTGACACCCACAATATCACAACGGAGTTAAAATACACCTATCCATACTGCAGAAAGTTGTCTGTGTTACGCGTTAGTGGTGCCAGCATAAACCTATGGGTAAAGTGTGAGAGATTTACACCCATGCCAGCTATAACTTTGAGGAGAGAACAATACCACTTCAAATACATACGGACACCTAAAAGTTTCACTGTGCAAATGACAGCCCTGTCCTTATTTTCTGAACATGTTTGTCCCTTTTGAAACCATAAAAAATTAAGCAGCCATTAAATTAATTTTAACTGTTAAAGATGTTTTCCAGGGCACAACAATACACGGAACAATTTCCCTCACTATATTCCATGGAAACAAAAATAACCCCTTTTAGAAAAACTATAATCAGCTGACTAGAGTACATGGATGTGTCTCCCCAACAGCCATGCAAAAGGTAAGTCTACACTTGAGTTGTAGCCCTGTTTTAACATGTCATCTAATAAGATTGTCAATTCTAGTCTAGCTATGAATATCTGTTGCTAGAGGAATAAAATCCTAGCTGAAAATCTAGAGCTAAAACATGACTACCCTGGAAACGTCTTGTTAATGAACAAATGACTGTGTAAAACACACTAGTATTCACAATTGTATTTTAATTATCCTCTGTGTTTAAAAGAAGTATAAACATATCCAAACCCGCTTGGGGAATGCTAAAGAATGAGACAGAAGAAAGTGAAGTTCACATTGGACCTGATACTTGCCACACCAGGTTTGAAGTTACACAGGAACAGCCCCTCCAGCAACAGTTCTGGTTCCAGACCTTTAGTCCAATGAATCCTGCTCCAGACAGGACCCTGCACTCTTCCCCTTTTAGAATAAACACTTGCTCAGGGAAGGCCTTGTGCCCACACAGCAAAGTGGGCGACACCAGCAGGCACGGAGGGAAGTCCAGAAAATTAGTTTGATCATGGCTAAAGGGGATGACTGATAAGCCAAAAAGTTACTTTAAATTTTGTTCTTGGTTACTTTAAATTAAAAAATAAGTCCGTGTCTTTGGGTCCATGCCTAGCTTTTGCAAGCGAGCTGGATTCCCATCCTGTCCTTCCTTCCACATGCTCATTCTGGCCATGAGTTTAAGGCCCCTGAAAGGCACCAGATGTTGGGGGGGGTGTTTGTTTGTTTGAACTCCCCTTGCAAAAACAATAATAAAAGAAGGGAAGAAGATTGGATGACTTCAGATTTGCTTTCCAGCAGAGCATGACTAAGGCAGAGAGGTAGCTTGGTAAATATACTCAGGGAGGGCTCTGGGGAGGGACAAAAAAGTAGAGGGAAACTCAATAGAAAACAACTAAGAGGGACAGAAGTTTCCAGTCCTGAGCAGAGTGAAGAAAATGGAGACAAATTGGCAACCAGGAGAAAGTTTTTGTGGACACAGCCTGGAAGGGGGAGCCAGGACTTTAATCTCCAGGCACAGTCTAATACAGACCTAGCAGACTGGCAGCTGAAGTAATAGGTGAGAAAAGCGAGGGCAGGAGACACACCAGGGATCAGGGCTCACTTGGCGGTGAGCCGTCCAAACGTTGTGCTGGACTGTGTTTTGGTTAGTCACTGTTGTGTTACTGGGGATTTCAACATTGTCTTTCTAGAAGTTTATAGCATTTAGGAACCTCCTTTGCCATGCCTGCATGGAAGAGCCCTGTGATCAAGGTGAGCCACAAGCAGCTATTAGGAGGTGTAACAGAAAAGGTGTGAGGATGAATAAGAGGAAAGAAAGTGTCTAAGAAATCCAGATTGATAGTGGATTGTGGGACAGGGACAATCTGAGGAGGAAAGAATAATGTGGACAAAAGGAAGGCCCTGGAAGGACAGAACAGAAGTTCTTTGAACTGAAATTCTGCTTTACTTTAAAACACACACATTGCAACAGAGATGCGCGCACACACACACACACAAACAAGTCAAGTATCCACATGAACACAGTTGGTTCTGGATATTCCTTCTTTCTTTAATTGGTCCCAGGTGATGCATCAACAATCACATCTGGAAATTTTTATACAAATGGCAGGAAAGCCAATGACTCGGGTCACAAATATTTCACGCTCTCTCTTTGCCAGAAACACAGGACAAATGTGGTTTACATCTGCCTCCCCATAAATGCACACACTCACACTTGCAAGATTCTCTGCTATGGCAAATACTTCTGCATGGAAAAGCAGAGCTGGTCAGTGTGCTTCCATCCCACACAACATGGATGCAGTCAGAACTGAGAAACTGGATGCTGGGTGACACCTGCGATCCAGGCCAGGCTTATCATTAGGTTAAGGATCAAGAGATGGCAAAGGCATCCGTACTGACTGTAGAAGTAAAACACAGACTCAAATTACATGGATGAGCACTTTTAAAAGCTGCTGCAGCCTCAGCCTTCCAGAGCCAGGCTCTCCATGAGACCACAGGCGAGGCTGTGTCAGGTACACCCAGCTTCTGCCTGACATGCAAACTTACCTTAGATTTCAAAAGCTCACCTTTCAAGGAAAAAAAGCCACCAGTCCTCCTTTAAACCCCTACTCTACCTGCCTCAGCTGCTGACAGGCTTGCTGAAGAAAGGCAGTGGTGGCAGTAGCTACCACCTCAGTTTATCCATCCGTGGCCAAGAAGAGGTTGTACTAGTTTCTTGTCTGTGATGCACCAATTCAAGCAGGTCACTGCCTGACTTAACTAGTTCTATCCAGTGTGTAGTGGTGCTGTAAAATGCTATACAAATTCAACACATCTCAGTAGTAAGGACTTATCTCTTGGGCATCAGAGCCTCAACTCAGATCAGGTGCTACCAGGAGCGCTGGTTCCTAGCAGTAACACTTGTGCTGAGCTTCATTTTGGGAGTAAGCCTCAGAGAACTCTCGATACCCTCAACACTGTTGTTGCATGAGCATTACAGTTGCAAAAGGTGAACACAGCTTCATTACTATCTGTGTCAAGGTGTTCTCAGGAATGCAGAGAAGATGTATTTCTCTTCAGTACTAGCTAATTCTTAGAAGAACCAAAAGATCTTTAGTTCTTTGCTCTTCTGAGATATCCTGCTAGCGTAGACAATGCTGTTAGTCCTCTCCAGCAGATACCAATTTAGAAGAACTGAGAGACCTGTTGGGTGCAATGGAGTGTGCAAGGAAGGCAGAGTTGGGCAGGAACAGCTTACACACTCCTAACAAGCCATCTCTGATCCTATCTACAGCAACTTTGTGTTGCTCCAGGGGTAAAGAGACTGCAGAAGTGACTTAACTAGATGTCAGAGGGAATCTGCTAACACCACCAAAGCAATCCATTTGGCATTTTTTCATTCCCTCTGCCTGCCTTTGGCATAGTGGATGTGGCAGTAGCTATTTACAGTTACCTGCTGAGTAGCAGGGTATGACAAGGGCCACTGCACCCCTAGAGCAGTCTAGAGTTTGCAGCTATAAACTCCAGGATGATGAAGCTGCTTAGCAGACTTAGATAAAAATATTTTTCCCTCACTGAAGAGACTGCCTAAAGCTAAAGACATGGCTTTACCCACCTCTGAATGCCCATGGTTATGCTTCATGCCATCAGAATTTGTAATAGACAAGAGTCAACAGCATACAGCTACTGCATCTCTTGCGTTTGGTCTTTTTTTCTTAACCTGTGGAATTTAGCAAGGGTACTTGGCCATATTTTCCCTCATCTAAATCTTTAGAGCAAATTGGAAAGTTCCATATATGTTCAAGCAAGAGTTGATCACTCAAGCAGAACAGAACAGCAAGATATACATTCACTTAAAGTCAGTGGAATTCTAAAGGCAAAGCACTTAAAACTGACAAAAGGTCATTATTTTTATACAATGTTTAATTAACATATACAATTTACCTCTAGTCCCACTGTTGCAGGAGAGGGATGAATAGTTTACTAATTTGGGGTTTTTTTAAAGGATTAAAGAAATTTAGTTAAAAAGAGTATCTTTCAATCATACGTTCATTAGGTCTTTAGAGCACTCCATCAGCCAGGCTAAAATGTGCAATGCTGCTGATACCTGTCCTATCCTCACAAGTCAAGAACAAGTACTGCCTTAACAGGTACCTCGTTAGCCTCATTCCTTTTGGAGTTTTCCTTGGGAACCCCTACAAGGGTCACTGCTGGAAACAAGAGCACTGCACTGATCAATGAATTCATCGTGGATGGCTCACACTGTTCTCTCCTGGTGCTTTGGAAGCTTTCCTGAAGCCCACACCAGGCTGGCCAGCATCCCTGCAGAGTGGAGGTAATACTAAGAGAAATACTACAAGACTAAGAGAAACTGAACCAAGTAGAAGCACAAATGTTTGGAGTCCTCGTTCTGAGTGCTGACAGACACTGCCGTGCTCTGATTTATTCTCTGTAGCCTTTTTAAGGGCACACACTGAAATGACCTCCCCACGTGTCTCCACCAGTGCTCATCTGGTATGCCACAGGTGTGAGGCTGTTGCTGCTCTTAACATCTTTTAAATGTTCCACCAGATGAAGAGATGAATTCCCTTTGTTCCTCGGAGATGGAGTTTCTTTCATTTCCTGCATAAGGATGCAGTCCACACTTCTAGTAGAGGGAACAGATGATGTAGGCCTAGAGGGTAAGGGTGCATTTGCATGGGATGGTTTATCAGGTGTTTTTGCACAATTTATGCCCATTGGGCTGTACAAGTCTGGTAACAGCAGTACTTTTCAGAGGGTGTGCACAGTTTCACAAAAGCGCAAGAGAAGAAAACCACTCTTTCAAACCCCTTTGCTCTCAGCCCATAGACAGAGTCCCCTTAAAACCAAAGCTGAATGAAAGGACCCTGATTTGGCTTATTTGCATATGTGATTATGTAAATCAACCTACTGCTGCTTATCCCATGGCAGCAGACCTGCTGTACAAGGCTGCAGAAGACCCTCCAGGTATGTGCCACAGTGGAGAAGAAGATTGGATTATAGAAAGGGACATATGCGTGAAAACAGGTCCTAGCTGCATATTCACAGTTCATCAGCAGGCACATGGGAAAAGGGGGATTTAACCCTTCACTGTCAGAGAGGCAGGGAAGAGGTGAACAGTGCAGCAACCATGGAGAATGCCTAGATACAATGCAGCAGCCTTTGAATGTGTAGTATTCTGTGACCACGCAGACAGCAGCCTGCCATGTCCAAAAGGGTTAATGATCTTAGCTACCAGAAACCAAAATGGTCAAAGGTTTCTAGCCCTAGGATCATCACACAAAGAGCTGTCTCATTCACCTATCACCATCACCTTGTGACGTGCACAACTATCTGCTTGTTGCTCATCAGCATGCACAGTACCTACCTTCTGAGATGTATGTTTGGCATTACTGCACGGCTACCCTGCACCCCGCTGCTGTCCAGACTGTCATCTGTCTCCAACCCTCCAGGCTTCCAGCTGCCATCCTCCAAATGCAGCATCCAAACCAATGCTAGCTGCACTACCCAGGTGCCCAGGACATGCCACAGCCCTATATCTCTTTGCTCTTTTATTGTGGATCTACCTGCCTAGCCCCTCTCTACCTCCCAGAGACAGCTGGGGCTGTAAAAAAGCAGCTTCTTATCACTGGGAGACTCAGCAGGCCCCATCAGTGCAGCAGCACTGCTAGGGTTAACGCAACCCCGGTCCAGCATATCTAAGCATCTGTAGGAAGTGGAACATTTTTAATGCTGTGGGGAAACTGCTGCATGGACGACAGAAGCAAAGAGACTGGGCTGTCTTCATCAAGAGGAAATAGAAGCAGTGTTCAGGGATGCATGGAAAGTGCTGAGTAGTCACAAGACGTATTTTGCAAGCTCTAAATAATCTCTTACTTGGGCTAATAAGGCACCTCTCACAAAAAAAGCATGAAAAGTAACAAAAGGAAAAAGAAGTGGCACTTCTGGAGAATATGGCTCATATGAAACAGCCATCTCCCAAGGACTGATTTTAAACTGACTACAGGAGTAAGTGACAATAACTTTAGGGTTCCAAGAAATGTCCTAAAGCAAAACTAATGTGCATCTGGATTTCTCTTTGTTCTGAGATTTGAACTCAGGCTAGTTTTGGCCAAGAGTCACTCAACGTTTAAAGCCAACTTTGCCCAACCTAAAGTTTCTAAACAAGGACAAATAAAGTGGATTTGGCAGTTTCCTTTGGAGGGATTTTGCATGTGTGACACAAACTCAAAGCAAAAGGTGTTGCTCAAAGCAAAAGGGGGAGGGTTGGTCTTGTTTTGTTAATCCTGCCGAGACTAGGAACTCAAGGGGGGATTTTAGCAATACTGGTCGACCCAGACCAGTAACATCTCTTCAAATTATGCTGTTTTTACCTACCCTGGGTCAGACACCCTAACCTACCCTTTGTAAACATATGGAAAAGCACACTGACATGCAGTAGCTGACACTGGCTAACTCCATCCTATTTTCCTGCTGGAAGCAAGATCCAGGTGAGAACAAACAGTGCTGAGTCAAAACAAAACTTATTAAAACGGCAGTGTTAATGCACGGCCCTGGCAGTTCCAGAGCACCTCACTTCAAATACCTATCTATTTCTGTTTGAATTGTAAACAAATAAACTTCTTTCACTTACAGGACTCCTCATCCTCCTAACGTCCTCCCAGTCATCAGTTTTGATGTCCCTCAAAGGCAAGATCAAATGCAGGAAGCTGGGGCATCTGGATTGTATCTGTGCTCTAATCCTGCAGTTTAGATGCCAGCTTCCTCTTATGTGGTGGCAGTCCCTCTGCAAATCATGCTCAGAATCAGAGGAACAAACAACCGAGTTTCTTTTTGCTATCTTCAGAGTTAAAACTGGGGTTCAGCCATGGGGTTTCTTGTACCCCAGCTGCACTGCTTTAGCCATGACACTGTGTTGATTCTGCGGTCAGAAGAATGACACCATAGGAACAACATCCATCTAGCTCCAGCAAAAAATATTCTGGCAACTTGCAAGACAATTACTAAGCTTCCACTCATTTGTGTTTGTCTCCTCACAGTGGAATTCAGGGCTTGTGGTGGTGGTGGAGTCCAAACAGCCCTAGAGGCTTGCACGTCACCGCCAGTCATGGTCACTCCAGAGAAGAGAGATAAAGCAACAGAAAGGAACGAATCCAGTTGAGTGAAGGAATATGGAACATGCATACAGACAAACCCATCCCACCGAGCATTGCAAGGAGGAGCAGGGTGCTAAGTTCAACACATCCTTAGGGACAGAGCTTAGAAGCAATGGGGAAGACTCTTGGATGTGCTCAACAGCAGCACTATGAGCTAGGTGCTGGCAAGGACTATCCATGGCAGCATTTGCATGTTATGTTTCTCTTTCCCGTTTTTTTAATGCCCCTAGCAGGCTTGTACCACTCCAAGGTACCAAGCCTATACATATACCAAACCTCTTCTCTTTGGTCTCTTTAAGGCTGGACATGGACCTACACTGTTACCTGTACCTGAGAAGGCCCGGAAGCAGGTCCCTACAATCCCACTGATGTCTTGCAGTCAGGAACTGACAAAAATGTGGGAATGCAACTGTCCCCTTCAGAGACAGCCTGGCATGTTTAAGCTGCACCATCTGGAAAGGTGACTGCTAAGTGCTGGAAACTGCTTTATCCATGGGTTTGTCTGAGGCAGCTCTTTTCAAACTAAGAGCTTCATGCTCTAATAGTAGGATATTCTCTACCCTCTGCTCTTCCATGTGCCCTTTCCCAGGGGCACCAGATAAAACAGTCCAAGGTCAGAGTGTGCTCTGAATGGCCGTTGTTGTAGCACCCACAGTGCCCTGTACCTAGCCTGCGCGAGAGCATCACCCACATGAGGCATCCAGCCCCAGCCAGCCAGAGAGGTTAAACTGCAGCAACGTCTTCCCATTCCCGGCTGGCTGTCTCCCATGTGGCGACGCATAGCACTATTCACCCGACTATTGGCCCAGCCCAGAACTGTTTTTATTAGAAAACACTAAGACAAGCCTTTCCAAGCCTCAGAAGAATCATCTTGTAAAGATCTGGGCTTGAGATGCCAAATGATTGCTGCTTTGGCGGAGTCTGCACATTCATTTTTTATTGGTCACAAACGCTTTCCAGATGCTGGCATGCTGGCTGCAGATTGCAACTCTGGGGACTTGGCTCCTAGCCCCAGTCACTTTGTTAAACTCTTGACCTGCTGTGGGTTAAAAGAAGCGGGGAATGGGACTGAGTCACCATGAGGGCATTGCTAAGACAGAGTGCGCGCTACACAGCAGAGACCCATTTCAGCAGCTTTCTGTGCTCAGCTGGCATGGAAAACATTTAAGGTGGTCCACAACAATCCAGATCAGCTGCCAAAGCTGGTGAGAACTGCAGTATAACACCAGCCCAGGGTTTAGGAGCAGGGACAGAGAGGCAGCCCTGCAGCTGGATTTTCCACGCTGCAGCCCATACACTTTCCATCTTTTTTCCCTCTGCTCAAGTGGATTTCCCATCCCTGCTCCAACACTAAAGCAATCCTCTGAGCCAGAGCCATGTGCAACATCAGACTGAAAGCTGAAGCCAGGAAACCTTCCTTGGGTTCAGGTTTCATGACAAGCCTGAAGCTTGTTCATCAAGGAGGTTTGCAAACCTTTGGGGAAAAAAAGACTTTCTGGATTCTCAGTTGTTACAGGATATCCCAAATAAGGAAAAAAAAAAAAAAGAGAAGTGAACAAGCAGAAGGAAACACAATTTTGATAGAGCTGTTTGATACTTTTCTGACTGGAAAAATTTCCCTTTGAAAAACATGGCTGTTAAAAACCATTGGGTTTTTTCCCTGCTCAATAGCAGATTTTAAAAAAACCCAAAACCAAAATCTAACATTTTGTACTTTTTGATAGATTCCTCAACTGAAATTCTTTTGCAGTTGATGACTTTCTTTAATCTCAGTTTTCAAGAAGAAAAAGTTCTCTCAACATCTCAGTTCAAAGAGAACACTTTGAGCTGAAACAAAATTTTTCATTCTGCTTTGAAATATCCAGCCAAAAGCACCATTTCAGAGAATGTACTTCCATTCAGATCTTCTGGACAGAAAGGAAAATGGTTCTTGATGAGCTCTATTGACCTGAGCTTCAGTGCACAGTTTCCCCCTCCCTTGTGTGGGCATCCCACTGCGGGGGGGAGCTCAGGGAGCAGAGTCCCTGTGCATATCCTCTGCTCAGGACATCACCTCAAGGCTCTCAGCCCTGCTCTCCTATCTACTCCCCTAACAAAACGCTGCCAACACCACAGCCCTGACAAGCTCCTGGTCTCTCTGCTGGGCCAGATGATGACCTCTGCTGTGCTGGATGCCAGGCAGGACAGTAGACAGGACACTGGTGCAAGAATGCAGACGAGGGCTGGAGATGCACAGAAATGAATCAGCTCCTCCAGCACTCACGCAATGATGTGGTGCTGACAATGGCCATTAATGCCTGGTCATATTGCTTCAGCTAAGGGAAACTGCTAGTAGAAGTCTGCTTGCTCCCCTCTGCCCCAGCAGCTGGGGATGGAGATTTTTCAAGATGCGGAAAGAAGCAGGATGTGGAGGGATGGCTGGGTGCCTCACTGCTCTGGTTGTTAACTTCTAGCCTTCCTTTAGACCTCCGAGGCAGCTCGGTGTCACCCATGGGCCATTCATTAGAGCAGACAGGGCCTCAGGGTCTTGAGCAAAAAAGGAAAGAGTGAGTGAGCTAGTCCTTTTGCTCAAGCCTTCAGCAGCCACCCAAGCAAGAGAAGCCCCAGTCAGAGGTTTCAGTAGAACATGAAATCTGCCTCTTTGTGCACATCCTGCTCAACAGAGGCCTGCCCACAGCTCTACTGCCCATGTTTGCAAGCAATGCACGATCCCTTCAGCATTACTTGTGCATACAGAAAGCTCTGCAGTCCTGAGGGAGTATTGGGGAAAGGTTTTATCCCATGGAGCTGGTCCAGTGATGCTAATTAAATCATCACATTAGAGCTGGGGGCTTTCTTGAGTAAGTGTTACCACTTGAGCTGAATCGCACCTCAGAGCATGGCCAGGTGTGCTGCCTAGATTCCAGAGAGCCCTGCCAAACTCATTTCACTTGTGATGCTAAGGCCAATTCCAGCACAGGCTCCAGAGATTAATAAAATAGTGGAGCAATCCAGTGTAAACCTAAAACCTTTTAGATTCAGCCAAGTGGAAATCCAGCCTGACTCCCCACCCAAAAACAAACAACTGAGAAAAAGAGAGAAACTTTTACATAACAATCTACTCAATGTTACAGCAGACAGGGTTTCTCCGAGGACATTATGTAATGTCTCGTAAGGGCTTTTAGCTGAATTATCAGGTGACTTGCACAATTACTAAAGAGAAAAGCAGAATCACAGGTGAGCAGTGGGTGTGAGAATACGCATCTGCCTGTTGTACATTAGCAGCAGGAGAAGTGATTCAGATTCAGTAAGTTGTCATTGATAGGCTCACACTACAGACCTCAGATTTGGAGTTGACAGGCTGCAAAACCTATAGCTGTTTAGATCTGACACTCTGGTCCAGGCCTGCCTTCTCCAGTGCTAGGGAGGACCACTCCGCATCCTTTGTAGAGGAACAGACTCCCCAGTGTGACTCTTCCTGCCTCCTCATATCTTCAGGCCTTTAAACCAGGAATCATTGTTTTGGGACTGATCATTTGTGCCACAAGGACACAGAGAGCTCTTGGCTATTTCCTCTCCCACAGTCCAAGAATGGGAAGGATGAAAACGCTCAAGATGAACTTACACTGCATAGATGCTGACGTTTACTTACGTGTTACTCTCTCCCCCATCCCTTCTGCTCACTGAGAGCGGCAGGGGCACAGGAGGAAGGACATATGCAAACACAGCCAGTACATCAGATAATATAACCCCTCATGCCAACTCACTTATCTCTGTCTTAAGTTCAGCTCACAGCAAGAAGCAAAAAAACACAAAACAGCAAAAAGCATCACTTATTGCTGGGAGTCTGCTCCAGAATCGCTCTCTTCTGATGGTTAGGAACCTTCTAATTACCAGTCTAAAGTTACTATTGGCTAGATGATACCCATCTGTTCTTGTGCCAGTGTTGCCTTTAGTTTAAGCAGTTGTTCTCCCTCCTTGGCATTTACCTCCCCTTTTCCTCCTGTCCTGATGCATTTAGAAAATTCCTCTCAGCCTTCATTTTGCCAGTCTAAACTTTTTATTGAGGGAAGATTTATCTAATGGGTTTTACATTTGCTTTTGCCATACATTGGTCTGTATTTGTTCAGCTTCAGTGTCTGAGTGGAGCAGCTTTGCTTTCAGAGCAGCACTGTCCTTTTAGCACATCACTGAAAAGGCACCTTATACATCCATTAAATGAATGAACACTCTATTGCTATGCAGAGTGCTTTGCAACAGAATAAATACTCACATGAAGACAAATCTACAAAGTACTATCAACATGGTAGTGGCTGTTGAAGCAACAGGTAGGTATTAGCATACAGAAGGCAAGAGAAGAATGAGGTAGATGGTACTGAGAGCTGTTTGAAAGAGAAAAGGCACTTGGCAGAATGCAGAAGAATTAACTTCCAGACAAGTAGAGAGACCTAGTACTGCTCTTCAGCAAGCCCTAGGCAACAAACCAATGATGTACTGCAGTAGAAAGAACTTTTCCTAAAGAAGAGGAAAACCCAAATGTTGCCAAAATTTTATATTAAAATGTCTTTTCTGTAGACAGTTCTAGTAATATCAGAGTAATTCTGCACATGGAATCATAAAATTATACCACAGGAAATTTAAATCCTTAATAATCCCCCACTTGCACCATAATCAAATTGCTAGTATCATAACCCTATTGTGGTAAAACCAGCCAGACCAGCAAAGGAGAATGCCTCTTGGGTGAGTACATGCAAGCCTCACATGATGTTGGGATGAGATATGAAGGTTTTGTTCTGTCTGCTTTTGGGTTCCATATGCTTTTCAGTGTAGTGATACAGCTTATATGCATCCTATCCTCTCTCCTGTGAGTGCAACCCAGAGATACACATGTGAAGCCAAGCCAGTCTATGCAGCTGGCTTAAATACATCTGTGAACTGCATTCCCAGCAGAAATTGCCTGAGACTCCATTTTCTGGCCAAATTGTTGCTAACATTTTGAAGCAGTTTCTCCTGGAGACATTTTTAAGGCTAGATTTTGTACATGGGTATAAATCAAACAATTCCATTGAAAGCTGACAGAACTATTCCAGATTTCACTGGGGCAGCTGATATAAAATCTTAGCATTTTATGCCCCTCCCTAACTCTGCTGTGAAGTCTTGTTGGTTAACTAACTTTTGTATGTCACCAAAAAGGCAGCTGCATCAGACTACAGAGTGAATAACTCCCTGAGTTGATCTGTTACACTGTGTTCCTTCCTACTGAGAGACCAGTGCTGCACCAGAACATAGCCTGTTATAACTGAAGGTAAGTGCAACTGATTAGGTACAATTCTAGAATATATGGTCCATCACCCAGGAAGCTTTAAAACATATTCATATTTCTTTTAAATGCACCTAGTTCCAAATTTTATAGATTTAAAGACTTCTACGGCTGCAAGTCACCAGCAACACCTACCGTTTGTGTGACGGGTGTCCTACCAATAGCTCTTCTGCTCCCCCTAGCACTTGTTCCTACTATTGCAGATTATTTATTGAATTGCCAGTTACTACTAATTTGACAATGTTCTGATGGCAAAGCTGGGTTTCACCCTCCCACATGAAACCTGTGGGAAGGAAGGATGGGTTAATAGAGTCACGAGAAGATTCCCCTGAATCGACCTGGGAAGAGCTGGTTTCAGCTCACCCCTGCACATACTGGCCCTCACTACTGCACTCGCAAGGAGTTGCAGAGCTTGCTTCTCCCAGGGTCCACCACAGGCCAGAAAGCTCGTTCATTTTGCTCCTGTTTTGGAATCTCATCCTTGTTGCATTCCTCTTTGGAATGGGGAAAAGGTATGGTTCTAGTGTTTGTGCCTGGATTTGCACTCTCAGACTTACCTACACCTGCGTATGAACACACATACACAATACATAACAAAAGTAAGCAATTCATAGCAGATCTCCCTGAAATTCTTCCACTTCGAACTCTGCTAAGTATCATCATTATTATTACTATCTTAACCAGTTTGCAGGACATACCACTGCTAACTCGGGGATCCAGTGGATCTCAAATCTCACTGCTGGTGCCTCTGTACAAACGGGCCATAGCTCCCTTTAGCAGCTACTCTGACAGCGCACCTCCCTACACCAACGGGAACTTCCAGCACAGAGCTCCTCCGTGCGTGCAGCACACTGCCTCCGGATCAGGGCATTCGCAACACCGACATCAGCACCTTGCATCAGGAGTCTCATTGCTCACCCGTGTCCTCTATGACTCACTGTCTATTCTCACGTTTGCATCTGATTCTTTGTGAGTGTTTCATCAGTAATAAATATATGTACGCATCCATACGCAAATACCCCAAACCTCTATCTGATGTCATGATGCTGACAAGCATCAAGAAAGGAACAGTGGGTTGGGGTCCCTTATCAAGGGGCGAAGATTGATGCTGATGTAGAAAGCCTCATCCTTAACTAAAACAAGAACAGGCTCTGAGGAGGAGGAGAGAAAGATGTGGCAATCTTTGAAAACTCAAAAATCTCCTACAGACACACCATTTAGGTTCCCTAGGGTTAAGGCAGGAGAAGGTGCCCCAGAACACACCCTGGGGTTAGGGAGATAGGAGCATGACTAATTCTAGTGCATCATACCTCCCTCCCTCCCTCTGGAAATTAAGGAATAAACATTGACTGTCAGGGAGCAGCCAGCAGTTTTGGGACTGGGACTTTGTCTCCAGGAATTTCTTATTGTCACCTCTTTGCTGACTGGGAAACAAATTTCTCTCTTAAACATTTCCCGCTTTTCTTCTCTATCACTCCCTTCCTCTGAAAGTATAAAATGAGTCAACTGAATAGCAAATCAAGAAAGAAAAAGAAGATATGTTTATTAGAAGCTGGAGAGAGTAAATATCTACCTTCAGTTGCAGAGATTGGCGCGGATTCCTACCCATAAAGATAAGCCTCCACAGCCATAGCTCTAGGAGGTTAGATCTTCCTCCAAGCATGATAGGCCTCTATCCAGTGGATAGTACAAAGAGAACAGGGATTTCCCCAATATTGGTACATACTACGTTAAGTTCTACCTTCAGGCAATATATAATGGGTGAACTACAAACCCTTGAAATCTAGTTTTCTAGTACAAACATTGGTAGATCCTTGAAACAGTCATATTGATATAACAATTACACCAGATAGCATTGTTTACTAACTGCAATAATACACCGTAATAAACTATAATCTACCTTGATATTATAATACTGTACTATGATTACAGCTAAAACAAATATGTTGAACTGCGTACATGACACTTTCACATTCTTCTACTCAGCCACACCTAAGGCAACTAATTTAGCATATACAAAAATCTTAGCTTAATTTCAAGTTTCACAATTGCAGAAAGTGCCAAAACAAATTGAAGTCCACAGGCAGAACAAAAGGAAACAGAAGGCTGTATGACCAGCAGTCTTCAAAGATAAAAAGGGAAAAGACCAGCAAGGAGAATCACTTCACAGAATTTGAAGGAAAAGAATGTTGGGAGGGTTATAAAACAGTCACAAAAATGATTGATTTCCCTTTCCCATGTAGGATTAACAAAATAAGCAAACTGCACACATGCAGTGACTAATGATTTAGTCATACTTGTTTGATATGTATACATCTGAAGAACACACTAAGTAAACCTCCAAAATAGAACTGCACTGCTGTTCCTGCTGTAAGAGCAAGAAGCATTGTAGCTGTACTATGATCTGCCATGTCCTGTGGAGGAACATTCAGACTATTCCACAATCTCTTCTAACGTCCTTTGGAGCTTCAAGAAACATGGTAAGAAAGTTTACAGAGCCATGATAAAGCCCCTCACACCTAGATTATCACTCAGGTGCCCAGTCATTACTAAGAGTGCTTCATAACCATCACTGGTTGTATAGTTTTGAAACAGTCACGTGGTAGGTATGTTAAAGCAGGAAGAGAAATGCATATGCAGGTGGAAGCGAAAAGAAAGCATTTCCATTTGCTAACCCTAAAATGCATGTGTGTATGCATTTATAATACATTATGCTTTTATCATAATGCTTTCCAAACACAGCGTTGTTGCACAGTGCATCAGGGCTTTGGGGTGATTGCTCCGAACACTTTAGGATGAGGATTCTTTTTTCCACTCTCCAACCTAACAAGAGTAACAATTTTTTGGCTTTTGCCCCTGCCTGATTTTGTTCGATGACAATCAATTCTAATGTTTGCAGTTAGATGTACAGCAGAATTTTCAAAATGGTGTTGAGGTCTCCTGATAATCTAGTAATTGCAGTGAGCAAGCTGGACAGGTCTTCCTGGCCTACAGAAAGGACTGAATATGCCATCTCCCAGTTCAACTCCTAACCCTTCGTTCAACAGCCTTTTCATTTGCTTATTTCAGTGCTGGATCCACCCTATACATGAAAGGCTCAGCAAGCCACCATGCAAACTAGCTGAGGTTTGTGCAGAGGCCTTACAAGCAGGCAGAGCTACAGTTAACATGGTTTTGGTTAACCCCACAAAACTAACCACTCCAACTTCTCAAGAAGAGCAATGACTCTTCCTCTACCACCCCATACCGTCCTAGTTGAAATGAAGATGTAAAGAATTTTCATCCATCCCAGTCTCACCCCATTCAGCACAGATGTATGTGAAACACTGATAGTTCAAGTCGTAAAACTGAAAATCAGGGTGTTCTTTTTGGACCTGGTGGACACATATACACTTAACCTGGAATATCATAAATACAGTTTGCCCTGAAATTGCCTAGTAAGCATTCATGCCGCAGTGACCCTCCTATTACTTTCTGCTGCCACTCAAAGCACTGTATTACAGGTGTGGAAGTGTCATTGGACCATGAACTCTGCATCCTTCCTTTGGAGTGAGAGGAGCAGAGTAGTCTACCAGTGCTGAGCTTCAAGCTGCTGCAGGTAGACTTCGACCATCAAAGTGCTTCTGGTATCTCTGCATTACATTGTAGTCACTCTAATTTAAGAAGAGAGGAAGGAAAAAAAAAAAGATTGGAGACTGATGTTTTATGAAAGTTGAGATTCTCCCTCTCTGCATGATACCATCTCCCACATCTGAGAAAGCCCAATAGCCGTGGGCTTCCCATCCAGCTCTGGCTCCTAAATGGCAAAGCTGCAAACAAACTCTAAATTAGGCAATGACTTCAGGTAAAAGCAGAATTACCACACACTTGTCAAGCAGCCAATTCAAAGCAGCAAGACCTGGGGAGGAGGCTGAAAGTTTGATGGCTTTGCTAGCTTGATTGCCTGCCATGATGCCCAAGATGACCGATGACACTTTCTTGGGCAGAAGCCATCTCCTGCAGGGCCCACACCCTGCACAGGGGCTGTTCTCCTTCAGAGCAGCTGGCTCCTGCAATGGGTTCACTGCCTAGATGCTTGCTCCTTCCCAACTTCTGAAACAGGTCCTACTTGTATGGGGGGGCTTGGTGTGTCTCTGGTATTTATAATTACACATTTATTGAGCTTGTGCAATCCAAACTCCAGCTTCAGGCCAAAAGTTCATTGCTAGAGGGGTTCAATAAAGAATTTCCTCCTGAGAATGGAGCATTACATCACTTGCCAAGTGTGTCAGGCGGTTTTCCAGCCTCCTGTTGGGTCACACCCATTTTGACTACTCTAGTGGCTGGATATGGTACATGCCTGGCCATATCCTTAAGCTCCATTGGATTAATCATGTCTGTATGCTGCAGACATCAGAAAACTGAATAAGGTTGTCATACAGCTCTTCCTGTCATAGCCCTCAAGACCCCAGAACTGCTGAAGCAAGTCAACACATAAGGACAAAATTGGGTTTCCAAGCAGCAGACAGCCAACTGTTGAATATTTTGTATATATATCCCTAAAATATCAGACTGTTCTTTGCAAATCTCATCACACAGGCAAGTCTGTGGTGACAATAATGACATTTTTCTGATGGAATACTTAATAACCTCAGGGACACACTGCTTATCATGCTAGAGACACTGCATACATTATAAAAAGTGATGTTTCCTGCCCCAAAGAGTTCACAGCCTCTGTTCAGCATGATATCATGTTCCTTTCATATTATTGTTTTAGCATCATGAAGAGCCGAATACTTGATCGTGTATTATAACCTCACACTTAAGGAAATACCAATACTGGTTCTTCCATATACCGTTAAAGGATCATTGCCTGTCTCTCCATACACACAAAACACACGCCTGATGACTCCGAAGTTAAGAAAACAGTTCACCTCTAATGCTCCTACGTGATACTGCACCATGCTGCCATGCCAATTAACAGAATAATCCCAGTGCAAACAGATTAACCAGAACTCTTACACAGGCAGTTTTAGTTTATTATGGAGTCTGATACCACTCTTGGTGGTAAACCAAGTGAATGAGGCTGATTTTGTAATCAAGGTTCATGTGAATATAAGTGCTCTTCCTTAGCCTTCATATATCAGCTCCCTCAATGACCTTACTGCATTAAGCCTTGCAATGTGAGAAACAATTTTGCAGATGGGTAAACTGAGGCAAAAAGTCAGAGGCCTTTCAGAGGATCACACAGTGAGTGCAAGAAGAGCTACCTGTTGCTAGTCTATAAACTCCATTTGCTGACCACCAGGCTAAATGTCCTCCACCTCAGATGGGAGCACAGGCATATGGGTTGATTATGAGAATTATGAGAAGCAAGTTACAGGAAGACATGGATTTTAATAGAAGAACAGACTGGAGTGGAGGGATTAACGTGATTTAACGGGTCACTTGGGGCTGAGAACAGGCAAACATAAATACAGTCCTATTCAGTGAAATTTAACTAGCAGATAAACCAGGCCCTAACTGTAGACAGATGCTATACTGCTGTAGGTACCCGGTCCCTTTTCTCCCAAGGAAACTCACAGTTCTGTAGCCACCAGCCTCAGAGCTCCTGCACTCAAAAAGGAGCAAGGAACACACAAATACGATTTGGGGCTATACAAGCAGCATAGTCTGGTGATTTCTTTCCAAGTCAAGGTTGCCAGAATTGGTATAACCTCCCCAGCTCCAACCCTGATGCACGAGCATCCTCAACTCCCACTGACTGGGGGGGAAGCCACACATATTAAGAACCTTGCAGCATGAGGCTCTTTGTTAAGGATTACTCTTAACGCAAGAGGCATTGAATCAATAGCAAGGATCCTGCGCTGTTCCAAAGTCCCTGGAGCCAAAAGCCCAGAATAACGCATTTTTTTCATTCCCCATGTTGCACAGCCTGGAGCCAGTCTGGTGCCTGGGATAATGGCCAGTGATGTTTCTGAATCTTTTTCAGGTCCTACCAGAGGTTTTGAGTTCAGCAGATCCCTGTGACAGCCACACATCTTGTGATTTGAGACTGGCTTACTGCGGCTAAGGCGGGCAGCATTACCTGCCACGTCAGCCCTCTAACCCGGGGCACGGTCAGCCATGTCAGGCATCCAGCTGGTCTAAAGAAAATGATCTCTGAAATGTTTTGTCAATCTTTAAACCTAATCACTATGGCACAGCTTAGCCGCAGAACCCCCTGAAATCCAAAATAACATCTTCAGGGACAGACGTATATGCAAACCCTGGAGAAAAACAGGGGCTGGAAGGAGCCTCCAAATATAAATCACAGTGTTGCTGACCAATAATTGTGCCAGACCACCTTAAATGGACACTGTGCCCATCTGCTCTTCCCCTCTCCTCCCCCACACCTCCTCCCTCAGGGTTGTAAACCATCCTGCAATATTTAAAGTAGCATTGTTCACCTCCCTTCTGAAGCCCCTGGACCATTTCAGTGGCTGTATATTCTCTCTGTGCTGTTTGTTATTCCTGAGGACATGCACATTGCTGAACATACTAATAAAAATTTCATAAAAGAGGTTGCCAAAGGGGTGTGTATAAGGGGATTTGTAAAGCGCTCGCTCTCTCACACACTCTCTCCGTTCACCATTAAGAAAGGACTGCAGCAGGCAAAAGCAAGTACCTCTGCACAACAAAAAGAAACAGCTCTGCTCCTGAATGGGACCAGGCAGTCTTAGGTAACAGAGCAAAGATCTGTATCATCCAATGATTCAATATAAGCAAACACAGAAGTGTGTTCCTTTGCAATCCCCAGCAAGCTAAGTGAAAGGCAAGTGGAACTAGCAAGAAAATGCCTGTACAAGGCATGCCAGTATAATAGTGCTGTGTATGCACGTTGGTGTACCGCCTTACTCATCCAGTGAGCCTGCTTGTACCTTTCCTCAGTGCAGATTAAAAGGGCAAGGAGTAACACTGCCTAGAAATGTATTTGGGAAGAGCATGCTCTCCCCTCCCCTTTTTTTTAATAGCTTTAGCACTGGACTGTTGGCTCTAGAGACTAAACTCTCCAGCCATCTGCTGCATGCTGCAGGTAACGTGAGCAGCCGGTCTCAGCCGCACGCTGTCACCTTTGCGGATGGGTCCGCCTAGGACTGCGGGGCTCGTCTCTGCGGGGTATCTTCCCAGACTGCCGATACCGGCCTCGTCACTCCACAGACTTGGGATGTGGAAGTCAGAGACCTTCCAAGTTCACTTCCTTTAAGGTGACCAACCACACTGAGGTCTCTGTGGCTGCTTACTGGTAACTACTTTAGCTTAGAACTGTTGATCTTTAGGATGCTCATTGTCTGCAGCCTGGGACTCAGCAGGGTAGCACGGGGGCTGGTACCTGACTACGCACGTACAAATTTTAAAAAGAGCTAAATAATAGTTTGAAGTGCTGAGCAAGACCATTAGCCTCACAGACTGTTCTGCCTCAAAGCTAATCAGAATTAGGTCTCATACGACTGGAAGCACCTAGGAAAGCTAAGGTGGTAACGAATGCTTTCTGTTAATGCTTGATTCCCTTTTCCCTTTGCATCTTTACCTAGGTGGTCAGTGCTCTGCTTAGCAAATTTAACACTCACTTTCAGTAACTCTGGATTGTTAGCTCAGATATTCTGGCAGGACACAAGGATTTTAAGCATCTCTTAATACTTTTTAAACTGGTCTGTGTGCACTATTCAGCAGATGCTGTGCTCCACCTCTGAGCGACTTCTGTGTTGGTGAAGTCATATGCATTTTATCTGAGCTGTATCTCTGCCTCCTGGATGAAAAGCACCGTATAAGTGTATGTCATCATAGTCAAATACGACCAGAAAAGAAACAAAAACCCTACAAGATCCGCAAATTTTGACTGTACTAAAAGGGTAGAGCATTTATAGAATTGTAGATAAATGACCTAGCGAAGTCTGAGTCTTTGTTAAGCCAGACATTAGGGAAACTACTGCAACACAGGTTACAGCCCTCACAGCAAGTAACAGCCCGTGTGGACCGGTTATGGCACAGCATTCAGTTACACATTAGGGATGTTTTTATTATAACACATATTTACAGGCTTCATGATCTGTCTTGTAAATACATATTAAGGAAATGTAAGCAGTCAGCTTTCAGTGCTAGGCCTTAAATATTTGCCAGTTTTACCTCAGATAAACAGGGATGCTCTCCTCAGGACGGAGAGCTTTGTTTGTAGTTGCCACAATAGGAAACACCCAGAAAGGACAGCAGCTATTTAAGCAAGCAGCAAGCTTGAAGGCAGCAACTGTCTTAACAGTTAGGAAAGAGATTTGCGCACAGAAAGATAGGTGGTCCAGTGATGATGCCTACTCCATTCTTTGAAATACATTTATATAGATGTGGGCATTTGCATGGGCAGGTGGGCGGGTGCCCGAACCTCCAAGGATTCTTATGTAACACCGGGATGCTATTTCTGCTCAGTTTTCCACCCAAGTCTCATGCACAATCTACTGCTGTACCATAGCAAGCAGTACTAATTGTTACACAGGCAAGCAGATGCACACTGCATGAAGTGCCTTGGCCACAATTTTACTAATGTGCAAGAATATATTCACCGAGAAGAACAAATTCTCTTACAGATTACAATCTGTGTGCGCTGAATATTCCATACCCATTCATCAGCTCAGCAAGCTCCACGTGTGTATATTTAAAACACAAAATGTACAGATGTTCACTGTAATTTGCCTCACTGAACATTATGTCTATTTAATCCATTTTGAAGGTCAAATATATTTTAATATTTTGGCAAATGTCTTTGGAACAAACTTAATTAAACACCACAGTTAAATTGGGCAGTAAGTTCTCCTCAAAAATGCTTACAGCGACTAGCCTGAACAATTAGCTACAGGCTCAGACCGATGCAGCTGGAGAGCTGGAGCTGGGGTGACTGCGCTCTGCCAGACCTACGCTGGCTCTGAGCAAGATCAGTGTGGATGCCTGCGCTGCGCTCCCGGCAGCGCACTACGCAGCCGGTGACAAGGAGCAACAGCAGCAGGCCTTGAGGCAGAGCACAGCAAAAGAGGTAAAAGCTGGAAAATTTAAAAAGTGAACCGGTGAGGAAGCTCAGCAATGCTCTAAACCTAAGGGCAGCTCATCTACAAAGTGTCAAGAGCATCACACAAATATTCAGGTGAATGAAGTATTAGTAGTCCCAAGAAGGGAGCCAAGAGCTGGGACTGGAACTCGGTTTTTCTTAGAAGATACCACCTTCATGTGAAATATGTACATAGAAAAATAAATGCTTATCTCATGGTCCACATATGTACCAGTGCAGATGCACTGTTTCGCTACATGAGCGCTCAAGCAAGACACCTTTTGCATGTCAGCAGGAGTTTATGCAGAGTTTTCACGTGAAACGTACATCTTATTTTCACACGTCAGCTCAACAGTGTGCATGAACACCAGATTGCAGACACATGTGCACATGCATGTGTTCTTGTGAAATACTCTGGCAAGTATGCAAGCTTTAGGAAAATGTTCTGTCAGACATTATGTTGACAGATGTAGATGCAATGCCTCTTCCAACTTACAGAAACCAGTCCAGACATCATCTTTCCATTCACAAAGCCAAAACTGGAGTGTTAAAAATTCAGCATTGACATCACATCCAATATTTTAATTATTATCACTTGACCCTTTGGTCCACGCTTGTTTGAGGCAGCTTCTTTTTTATTAATATCTCAGCACACTGTGTGACACAACTTGAGTGTGTCCTAATTTAATTTTAATTAGTGCCGACTTTTGCTTTCCTCACTAATGAAACAGTGCTCATTACGAAGTGTAATTGCAGACCCCTAGAGGGAGGGGCGCCTGGAGACCTCATTGTGTTGGTACCCGGCATCCTGCCCAATAAAATTCCCTTCTGAACGAAAGCAGTTTTATCATTAATTCATACTGCAGGGGGGCTAACTAGCTGCCAGCCGCTGAGTTCATACTGCTCTTAGGAAGAGCCCAAAGCCTGTTTGTTTTCTCCAAAGAAACAATTCCAATTTTCTAATGACTAAAATACTTACATCGTAAATCCTTTGCTCTTGTTGTTAAAAGTATCTTTGAACATTGGCTGTTATGAAAGTATGCCTCTTCATTAGAAGCAGACTATTCATGAACTTTTTTGTGTGTGCTTTTAATTGAGCTTGAATGATACGAATATTGAGCTGTGGTTAACTCCATTTTAAAAAAAAAAAAAAAAAAAGGAAAAGAAGGAAACGTGCTCTGTTTACAAGCACTCTAAGATGACCCGGGCAATCAGAGTAGAAAAAAAAATAAACTCAGAAGAGCAGGGCAGGCAGGTGGTTAAGTGACCATCTTTGGATGCGCACATGGACTGCCACGAGGAAAAGAAGTCTGCATGCCCCAAGCATCCTCAGACTCTCAGTTTCTTTGCTCCATAGGCGTGTAATCATGGTAACTGCAGAGAAAAATTCTTCAGATGACTGCATGTGCATTGTTTATGGCACACTCAGAGCTTTTTGTAATTTTGTTTTCAGAAGTGTCCCCTCTCAGTTACTGGACAGAACATAGAACTGCTATTGCACTCTCTCTGAGCGATGACTGAGTATTTACAGGGACTTGTTCAGAAACTGTTACTGCATTTTAGATTCACCTTCTGCTTCATTCCAAGACAAGACTGGAGCACATCAAGCCTCTACAACAGGATAGGATAGAGAAAAATGGAGCCTCCAAGTTTATCAGAGCTACGGTAGAGTTCTTTTGGCACCAATGAGGGTCTTGAATCTGGGCAGTCTGCACTACGTCTTGCAATAGGTGAGGGTGCATATGTCAAGAGACACACAAATCTGTCCAGGAAGGGGATTCAGATTTATGTACAAAACTGATCTAAATTTGCACCAAAATTTTCACTTCACCAGTATGGCATTAGGTTTTACCTATCACGCACTGGGATTAGAGACACATATCTAGTGTTCACCCACGTAATATTTGTGTGAAAAAGGCACCTCCTGCAAACAGGATATCTGAAAAATGCACAGCAAAATGACCCCTTTTGGTTTCTAACCCTACAATGCTTCTTCAGAGCGAAGGTCTCCCAGTCAAGTCTGGTGCGTGCATGCTGATTTGTTATACTCCCTGCCATCCCATCCCGTCTCATGGCAACAATTGCCAACAAAGGTGACTGTTTTCCAAATTTGTGCTGCCTGAGTTGTACGCACAAGCGTTCTCTAGGCTGAGACACAGCTTAATATCACTGAGAACCTGGCCAGAATGTATAGTGTGCTCAAAACACAAAGGAAAATGGCATGTTTACACAAATGCAGTCCATCTCCCTAACCTCAAATTAATGACCCTTCATTAACTTTCCTGCGGTGACCCTGTATAAAGTGGCAGCAGTATAAAAGATCCATGGACAATCGCGCGTTCTACATTTCCAGTTCAGAAGCGGAACCACAAATTAATTGCATCTCATAACAGAAAAATCTCTGTGTTCATGTGTCCATTATAAGCTTGGGCTTTGGTGATAAGAAAGTTGGGGGAGACCTAGGGAAGGGATTTTGCCTACGGACTCACAGCACCCATCACCAACAAAACACCATTAGCAAAACCTGGTCCCTTCAATAATGAAGTGTCTGATAGACACCACTGCTGTGGTTCTGCTATTAATCTTGTGCTAACGCTGTTACATTAGGGGACGTAAACTATCTTTTCTCTCTACTCATTATGGAAACTGTGCAGTTCATATCCTCCCAGGAGTGCTCCAATTAGCCAAGCCTGCATCACACTCAGCTTTCCATCAACTCGCTGCGTTATGCTGTGCTAGAAAAGCTAACCTACCGCAGGCATGCACAGAAACAGCCTGCGGTAGCATATCGCTGCTGACTCTTCAGATACATTCTCTCTAAAGCTGCAGGTTTTGGTCTCATCAGCAATTCCTGAATCTTCATACAAGAAAAACGAATCCAACAATAAAAATATTTTTAAATAGCTAAGAGACATACATGATTCTTGATTGTAGCAGAACTAGGGGGGAAGGCAAAGGCTGTGACCTTAACAAGGCTACTTTCACCTATCAAGCAAGGTTTTGTACTGTCCAGCACTACTATTGAAAGACACACTCTGCAGTCTGAGTAACGCCCTCTTCCTTTCAATGGCACAGTCAATTAGCAAATAGTTTTCTCAATGTTTTGTGTCTCTACTGTATTTTAGCAGGTTTTTAGCTTACCTCTTGGGCTTTCCTAACTTGCACTTCAAAGTACACCTACTCCAGCCCTGGTGTTCTACATGAACAAGTGGGTTCTAAGAAGAGATTAGACTTGCTTTTGCTTTGTTTTGCTTCTTCCAGTTTAAAAGCAAACAATTTCTGCAATGTTTCCATAGTTAATTTCATTTTGCATAGCAAGCACAAAATTATTATGGCTCTCTTAGGTAAGATCAAGTAGAGGCTATGGGCTTTGCTTCACAAGTGAACTATCCTCTCCGTGGGAACTAAAGCCTGCTTCACCAGAGGATGGTTACAGTGGCAAGAAATGCCTCTGTTAGTCTCCGGCAACACCTCTTGTTCTGAACGCAGCAGCCAAATGATGATGCTAATTCCCTAGCCCAAGCTCTGCCACTGCCCTTCTGACCTGCTAGCATAACTACATTTGCAGTTGCTCCCTAACTCAGCATGGCTTGTTGAGGAGCTGGCCTGGCGAGGGCGGAGGCTTATTGCTGCTTCCTGTGGCTCAACTACAGCTACAGCAGGACATGCAAATGTAACCCACAGCTCCTGGTTGCTCTTGGTTATTGCCACTGCTTTAGGCCGTTTGGGGGACAGCAGAAGGAAGTACATATAGTATTTAAGATTTCAACCTTCAGAAGTTAGTTTCAAGCTCTCCTGAAAGTAGGATGAAACAACTACACATGCAAAGCAATGCAGAGCTGTTGATTACAGCCTGCGCGCCTGGGGCACTGAGCACCCCAGTCACTTCAGCACACGCGCACGGTGGAGCTGGGTCAGTGTCAGCCACACACCCCATTCCACCAGCACAGACTGCAGCACAGCTGGGAAAGCAGAAAGGATGCTCCAAAGGATGCTGCACAGACTGAGCAGCCCACAGACATCACTGAACATGCATCCTCTGGT
This sequence comes from Phaethon lepturus, assembly GCF_000687285.1. NCBI lineage: Eukaryota > Metazoa > Chordata > Aves > Phaethontiformes > Phaethontidae > Phaethon > Phaethon lepturus. The sequence goes on from NW_010545820.1 coordinate 127,911, forward strand.
GTGTGTACTCCAGAAAGTGA
>NW_010545821.1:0-5831 GCF_000687285.1 Phaethon lepturus
ACTTGGCCTTATTAAACCTCATACAGTTAAATTTTAAAAGGACTTATTTTGCCCAAGAAAAGTTTTTTTGGCTTTCAAGCCATGTTTAAGGCAATGTTCCATCACAACGAAGAACTGCTGAAGAGGTGCATAGTCAGACTCCAGCGTCCTGCCCAGATTAAGCACCAATTCAATCAACCCCTTGATACTCAATTTTGCCACGTTCATCAGGTTCACGCATTCATTAGCCATGAGATAACTAGGATGGCTGCCGGTGCCGCCGGCTCTGTCTGGCCCCGGGTAGCTCAGCGGTCCAGAATTCTGTTTTGGAAGAAGAGTCTTAAGCAAGATTCAGGTGATGTTTGATTAAAACACTTCTTTGCTTACTTCGAGAACAACAAATCAGAATGATATTACTAGAAACTGATGAAGACTTAGAGTAGTGCAATGGAGTGATGGTTACTGACTCAGTGGGAAGAATAGTTTAATGGATTCTGCCAGGACTGCAGCGTCAGAAAAGCTCATATTCCAGTCCTGCCTCTGGCATCTCACTTGCTTCTCACATGGCCTCAGTTTTCAAAGGTAGACACTAACTGAGGGTGCCCAGTTTGAGATACGTGGGGTCCAGTAGTAATACTATTCATTTTTGTCATGCTCTGTAATTTTTTTCTGAAAAAAAGCGCATAATTTTAGAACAAGGTTTGCTTAATTGAACACCTGTAGAGTTTTATTATAACTTCATTGAAGAAATGGCAATTTAGTTGCCATTTCAGAAAGTGTCATTTGGGATGGCTGAGAAATTGCTTTTATTAATTTCATAGAATTTTCAACTCTCTCTTAAAAATCAACCCATTCCAAATTTGAATGCAGGTGTCTGTTGCTGAACCTAGGCACATCTTTAATACATTGCAATGAGTGATTTCTTTTCATTTTCGGAAGACCTGCTAGTGAAACTTATTCTGCAACATGGTCCATAATCAAGGCAAAATGCTGATTCAGCTAACAATGCCAGGAGCTGGAGCAGCAGGTCCCTCTGAGCTGGGAGGGCAGGAGTTTAAATTAGCCTGTAGGAACATATGGAGAGCTCCTGTGTCTACCTTGTAATTTATCTCTTTATTCCTGTACTGCTGGCATCACTCACTAAGGTGTCATGCCCCTGCACAACGCTAGAAATGAATATAAATATTTGAGAAGACAGAATTTATAACTCCAGGCCATATTGTTCTTTGGAGAAGAGATACTTGGGGTTTTGTATGTTGGAGGGCAAAGTATCAGTTTCTCGTGTTCTTCCTCTGCCTTGTTTCTTCTCTAATAAGGAGTGTGAGGCATGATTTTGAATATTGCCAGTAAAAGGGATGATGTTTATGGTCAACTCTAATGCAGAGAAAAACATCTCTGTGTGGTGAGTTGGAAGGAGAGAGAAGCAGGGTGTAGAATTTCATCTCACCAGACTTCAGTCAGTGTAGATGGTCAGCTCAGCTACTTTGATAAGGAATGGTGAGAAACAGGTCCTTTTAAAGGATGATTTGGCTCATCCTGAGTTCTCTGGTGTCAGACAAGTATCAAACGCCTCAAGGCTTTAGAACAAGTGTTTCTCTACATTCCTCAAAAGAGGAATCGTGAGATGATTAAAAAAATAGATCCCTGCCCTCTGGACCCTGATACAGATGACAGCCCTGAGAAGAGGATTTGCAGTAACTTGCAGGATCTGCTTCAGTCACTGGAGAGACGAAGTTTTCTAACAAACACAGGAAGATGAGGGGAAATCTGGAGATATCAGCTAGTGCAGAGCACTTCAACTTTGATCAGTGAGTTGCCAAGAGTTGCTTCCAACATGGACTAAAGGGGCTTGTCTGAACACTGATGACTTGGAGCATCCATAGTAGGTGGCTCCATCTTTCCAGAAGAATGGTGCATATGATAGGGATAAGGATGAAGAAAAGGAGGAGGAGAAGGTGTGCTGGTTTGGTCCTCTTCAGACTAGGGAATTTGGGTCTGCATCTCTCAATTTTTGTCCAGCGATGGGGTCAGCCATGCAATCAGGGATGCAGTAGTTGTGGGGTCAATTGAAAATAAGAGATCCTTACTCTGCAGTCAGCCAAGAAAGGAGGTTGGACAATGCTAAAGAAATTCCTGCTGGTGTAGCAGTAGGTGGATATTTTTAATTGTAGTATACATTATTTCACCAACATTTTTCCTTTTGACATAGGGCAAGAATGGATTGCCTGGCCCTGCAGGAGAACCTGGCCCAGCAGGTAACCCAGTAAGTACCACAAAGGGAAACTCATGCAGCAAGCAGTTATGCCAAGGAGAGGTGACTCATGAAGTATAGATGGAGTGGATTATGTGTAGCTGCTTACCATCCCTGAAGCTGCCATGTCTGAAGATGAGTGATCTGAAAATCACTGGCTGGCCACAACATCGAAGAGGGATTGGATACGTTCCTGGAATTGAGCTGCTCTCTGGGTCATCTTTTTTCCCAGCAAAAGTTACGTGTTCACAGAAAAAGGAAAAGATTGATTACCTGGTGTGGAAAAAAGATTGTCATGCCTCATCTTCACCAGTAGATTTAATTTTGCCAAGCAGAGGCTGTGCAGCCACCAGAGAGTTGTCGCAAGGAAGGAGAGGGCTTCGGAGATTTGGCAGACTGCCACTGAGGGATAGCAGCGGCGGAAAAATCCTCCCCAGGCACTTGGGGAAAGAGCAGACAGTGGGCAGTAAACCAAGATCATGAAGCAGAATGAACCCCCCGGGGCCATCCTGTGTGGAAGAACAGCACGGTAATGAAGAGATGTAAGGCAGGCAGCGAGGAGTTGTTTTTTTTTTTTTCCCCTCTCATCTGCTGCTGAAAATTGTTCAGGATTCAGCAAATCCATGCAAATGTACCTTTGTGTCCAGTAGCATCTCTTGCAATGCAGGGGTCTTCCCCCTCTTTGTCCAGCTAGACATTACAGCGTGCTGGACTCTCAGATTAAAATAGAAAAGGCTTAGCAGGAGAATCTGAAGAACCGCAGCAGGCCCGCGCTCTTCGTGGCCCTTGCAATGCCTAAAGCAACCTCAGCCTCGCCACGGACTTGTGCCCTGAGCACGTGTTGCTTTGCTGCAGGGATGTCTCGTCCTACGTGGTCTCGGCGAAGCAAGCAACACCTTTCTGCATGGCGAGGTGCTAACTCACAGATTACAGGTGGGGTGGGACTGGTACAGTCTCGCAGCCTTTCTGCAGCCAAAAATTAGTGCTGCTGCTTTTTTCTCCTTGACTTAACTTCTTATCTTCCTAAGACCACTGCCATTGCTTAACCCCGTGGATCCCCGCTGCTGCCTTTTCAACCTTCATTTCTTCTTCTCATCATGCCCACCCCTGTTCCCAATTCCTGTTACTGCTTTTTGGCTTTCTGGGTCTTCACCAGCCCACTGTGGGTTTGGGGTGCCCTGGGAGTGCCAAATGGGTGTTATTTTTTAATCACCGTCATGTTATTACATTACCTAGACAGTCAGCTAGTGACCCAGGGACTCACCAGGCAGCTTCCTGCACAAACACAGAGCTCCAGCAGTCTCTGCTCCAGAGGATTTACAGTCCAAAAATAACATAAGAGATTGAAAAAGGATAAAGTCAGATGGCTGAGCAAGGGGAAACAATGAGACAGTGTTGGTCAGTAGAAAAGACAGTCATCTCATCAGTCCGCCTCTCTGTCATTAAAATGAATCCTCTCCCTTCCGTAAAGGTTATTGTGGGAAATATCTCCTTGCGCTATATGTGTGATACACACTATACATGCTATACATATTTCCAGCCTTGTCTGGAAACGCACTAATTTCCACCTTCACAATGTGGTGTCACAAGCCAATATATTATATTTCTATTTTGAACAAAAAAGAAGCAAGAAACTTTATCATGACAATAAGGGTTTCTTTTCCACCTTCACCATTGCTGACTTGTAATCACAAGGTAAAACCTTCCAGGAGCCTTCTCCTTTTGCATCTGCTGTTTGATAGTGTCCATCCCACTTCACAGTGCTCACGCTTAAGCCGGCACACGGCAGTGCAGCCCAGCCCCTGAAATCTCCAGAGCTGACTGCATACCCGAAAGCCACGTGCTTTGTACCCGTCAGGTTCATTGGGGATCACTTTCCACAAGACGGGCTTAAAATGAAGACAAGTTTTACTCTAAGAAGAAAAATGGATATGACCTGAATTAGAACAAAGGGGGCAAAGTTGTGAAGGAGAAGGTTAAAGTAAGAGTAAAAAAATATCAGAATTGTATGTGAAACGGCTCTGTGTCATGAACCACCGTTTAGGCTGCCCTGATCTGTAAGAAAAAGGGATAGGTTGGCAGCATATCACAAGAGATAAGTAAGAGGCAGACATTTTTTTAAACTGGACCTGAAAATAAAGGCAAAAGAGCAACTCAGTAGCTGCCTGTTGATTGTGTTCCCGGATTTGAGCAGTATGACCATGCGCACCGTTTCCCCGTCGTCGCACAACACAGCGTTTCCACTCGGCAGCCTCACCTGATAAACCACGCCGCGCCAGAAGAGCCGCTGAACACACCTCCTGTCGCTTCCACGCTTGTCACTTCCTTTTCATCTTTCCACAGGGACCCCACATAGCTTATTAATAATGCCAACGTAGTGTTTGCAGTCTGTGTTTCTAAATGACTTTGTTCTTCCTTTCCGTGTCAGTTTTGGGAGTCCTGCTGCTACGGTGAAATTTCCCAGTTCCAATGTATCTGTAAATGCATGCTCTGGAAAAGAGGTGTTGGAGAAAAGGCTGCTAGTGTCCGTCTCATTTCTGTCCTAAGGGTCCTAAAGGAAATAAAGGAGAAAACGGCAGCCCGGGGCTCCCTGGCTTCGTAGGACCCCGAGGACCACCTGTAAGTACGTCTGGGGGTGGATTAGACACAGTAATTGCCTGCTTTTAAATGCTGGACTGATAAAGGTGGAGCACAGTAATCTTTAATTGGGTGAAAAACACAAGCAGGACATCTGACAGATCCAGAAACCAAACTCTTTACTTCTAAAGGAAACTGGACTGCAAAAATAATGTTTTTTTTATGGATGAACACCATAATCATTTACTGAGCTGGTACCTGTCAGTCAGCCCTGATAATGTGTGCATTAATCAGACTCGTTCATTGTCTTCTTAACATGGCTATGGGGTATTTAAGTTAATCAACTATTTCTGTACATGAACCCCAGAAAGGCCAAATAGGGAAATTTTAAGTGTTGATAATAATATAGAAATTTTAACAGCAACAGAGGTACACTGCAATTAAAACATTCATATATTTCCCAAAGTGATCTAAAATAATACCTATGCATATGAAAATATCACAGCCTTGAAATCCGATACTTTTAGCCCTTCCAAGGCAAGTAAAATATGTTACATACCACTGAAGAATGGAAAAAGTGAATGTTAGGTAAATATTTTTGTTTCTAGCTCTGTTGTGACTTAAATGAAATTTAAAAGGTTTTCATGTGAATCTAGCAGAGCTGAATCATCCACAGGATGATTCTTCTTTTCTTTTTCTTTTTTTTTAAATGATTGGAAAGGGAGTGTTGTGATGAAAAGAGGAGAAAGAAATATTTCTCTGGAAAATTAATTTAAAGCTGCTGGTGGTTATTTAAAACTGAAGTGTCCCTAAGGAATACTTGAGTGAGTCTGATGCTACCTAATCTGGAGCTGATGTGATCACACATCTGTGATTAGTTACATTGCTCATGCATGCATGGATGTATGCTAGCACTGCCAACGTTGGTATCTGCTGTGGTGTAGCCCCAGCCGGCAACTAAGCCCCACGCAGCCGCTCTCTCACTCCCCCCTGCCCCAGTGGGGTGGGGGAGAGAATTGGGAAA
>NW_010545822.1:0-20036 GCF_000687285.1 Phaethon lepturus
ATATATTATATATATAATATAATCATTTAGATCTTTCCTCTTAAAATGTACACAGGTTGATGTTTACTGTTGGGTTTTGGGGTTTTTTTTATTATCCTTGGCACAGCTCGTTAAGTAAAGCAAATGACACAAGAAAACATGTCATAAAAACCCTGCATCTTACATAGTCTGTCTATGAAGTCAAAAAAAAAAAGCTCTCATTGGCAAATGCAGCTTTCACCAGGCTCAACAGGATACTGTGTCAATGAAGCAGTGACTACACAAAACATCACAGTTTAAACGAATTAGATAATTGGCTATACAAAGGATAGGACATGGAACTTCTCACCTCAGGAAATAGGATTAAGATTTTGTCAAACAAAATCACAGCCTAACAGCACGTCAGCTGGAAGCATTTTGACAGCATTTGGTGAGATGACTTGGTAGCAGTGTTGACAGTCACAGCCTTGGACTAGAGGAATTCAGACACTAAAGAAAAAAAATTTCTTCTTGCCTTTTTCTTTCTTAAGGAAAAAAATCCTAGTTTTCTCACAGGAAGATAGCTTTAGGAAGGTGGATCATCAGACAGTACAGAACTAATGAGCAGAGCAAAAAGGAACCCGTGAGGGCTGGAATTACTTGTCCATGGCAGAGAGATGGGCCAGGTCTGTGTGAGAGAGACAGAAATTGGGTGAAACACTCCCTGTAGCTGTAAGTTGCACAGCATGGGAGAAGCTGGATCGTGAGAGGAAAAACAGCTTACCTTTGTGCGAAATAAGTTCTGCCTGTGGCTAAATGTGCTTCCCTCCCACCCTCCTCCTTTGGCTCTTCCTGCATCTCCAACATGGAGCTATTTCCCAGTCTAAGCTAACGGCGTCGTGCATGGAGTTTTTGATGCAATATATCTCATCCTTGCTAAGCCCCTATATAAGGAGCAAAAAGGGAAGCTGTATATGGAGCAAAAAGAGAAGTAGCCAAAGGCTGAAAACAGAAGATCCAGTATTTTAAATAAGCTCCTGGCCAGTTCAGTGTAACATATACCTCATGTTAAACCTATCTACTTTCTTTTTTGTGTATGGTTATACCTTGTCACTCTGGATGGAGTAAGTCCTCACTTTTTCATCTGGCCCTTTAGTACATTTAATAACACACTGCATGAGTTTCAAAGCAAGACTAAAATAAAAATAGCTGCTTTCCTGCATAAACTTTACACCTGCTGGCTAAGAATCAGACTTTTCAAACTTGCATCTTTCTTGTAATTATTTTACTTATGAACACGATCTTAATGAATTTTAGGTTTCATGATATTAGGTGGGTGGGGTTGAAGGATATAAGGTAGGCAGGGGTGGAAGTTTGTGGTTATTCAAGGCTAAGATTACCTTACAGACACTTAAAGTGAAGAAGACTAGAGAATTTTTTCTCTACAGTCATGAATTTATGCTAAAGTTGCAACATAGGAAAACTCATGAAAAGAATTGATTTGCTAATTATAGAGATGTTCAAGCAGTAAATTATTCAAATTTCCACATCGTTTGTATTTTTAGCACAGAAAGAATTACAAAATCTTTAATAAAACTAACACAATATTCTCCATTTGCAAACAGAACTTTGGTCACAAGCAAAATCAGGAAGACTCAAGCTGGCACTACCCTTCCAGCTTTAATGCAAACATAAATGGCTGCTGTGATGTACTGAGCATCCCAAAATAAGGGGGGCGGAGGGCTAGGGACATTGCTCCTTACTAGCATTTTTTAAAATTATATCTGTTGCTTTTCTATGAACTTCTAGCCTCTTGCTGTCAAACAGTTTGGATGCATCTGCTTCTCTAATTGTTAAGCAAATTCCTGACAAATTCTGCGAATAGATTACACAGACAAGGGGACCCTCGTCTCTAGCATTGCATGGTTTTCTTTTCAACACTGTTTTACATCAGTAAAGGTGAGCTACAAGATTGAATAACTATAAAAACAAGAGACAGTCCATATTATTATTTTTCCTCCCAAAATTACTGAATAACATTACTAAATAATATTTTATATTAATTCTTGTCTCTACCAAAGTAAATAGAATACTTGGTTTTAATTTCAGTCACGTCAGAATTCCTCTTTGAGCTAATATTTAAGGGTTTATTTTAATCATTAGTGAACCTATTAATATATGCAGCCATCCATCTGTGGGAAGTACTGTGTCATACCACTACAGAGAAAGACATCCATTATAAAATGAATCACAATGATAGTACCTGAACAATTAAAACATTGTTCTGCAAATATTGTCTCATAAACAGCACTATTTCTAGGAGGTGCTTTTGAATTTTCTCCTATAACAGAAACCCTGCTCCTAATACAAGACTGTCATCTTCTAGTTTAAGGTGACTATAAATTCACTGAAGACCTCTGTCATATATGCAGAGAATATGGCTCAGCATTTTCACAGAATTTCTGCAATTTCAATTTTACCTATTGTATAATAGTTTAAATTGTCTTTTAATGCCATATGTACAGAATGAGAAAGCCATTAAAAGCTCTAATCTTTAATATTGCTGTTACCCTAACTTTTTTCCCAATAAATGGTAAAATACTGATTCATCTTAAGTTAACAGGAACTTTGTGGAATAACTTTTTCATGTATGGATTTTATAATAACATTTTTCTTGCTGTTTATGTACAACTCCGCGTGCATGTATGTTTAAAGAGAAGACATACAAAAAGAGATTGCAAATGACCAATTCACTTCCAGAAGCCTCACAAAAATCTATGTGTTCATCTTTGATGGAAGCATTAGAGGTCAAAGATAAGTGATCAAAGCATCAAATCATTTGGTTCCATATAGTGAATACATTAGGGAAAACTAAATTATGAGTTTGTTAGAGTAGAAAAAATCATGTTATAAATCAAAAATCATATACTGCCACTACTGACATTCAGCCCTCACCACAAAACAGACAGTGTTTTCTTGCCATGCATCCAAGTATTTTTTATAAAAGTAGGACTAAATTTATCATTTTAGAAGTGCTGAATTTCCAGAGGAATAACAGCAAAAAGAAAAGTTTGAAATTTCTTTGATTTTAACCAGTATTTTATTGTTACAAGGAGAAGAAAAAGATCTTTTTACATTCTGTAAGAAAATTATATTTATCCAGATAAAAGTAGTGGACATAACAAAATGTAATTTCAAATGAAAAATGCTTTAACTTGTATTTAACCTTCAGAGATAATGTTTTCTATTCTGAAGAGTGATATAGATAGAACAGGTAATAAATAGTGTGTGAAAATGTTAATATGCCATTTTACAAGGCAATAGGCAAGCCAGTTCAAATTCTGCACAGCTGCAAAGCATTTAACGTATAAATACAGTTGCTACAAAATAGTTATTTTATTGTGTCACTAAATAGAGATTAATATATATGCTAAAATACACTGTATGCTTTAGCTGTGAAACTATGCTCATAACGATCATTTGGGGCATTTAAAACAATATTATATTTCTAACATATGTATATAACCAATAAAGAGAAATTCAGTAAGGTTTAAAAAGTCAGTGATGGACATCAAATATAGACTATTGTATCTAGTAAAAGCAATCTATTTGTTCCCTCAAAACAAAAGTGTAAGAAAAAAATATTACCATAGCATAAAGCAGTTATTTTTTCAGTCTACTACCACTCCCATCACAAACTCCAAATGTTTTGGCCAAGTGAGGCCCAAGATTTTGCTGTTCTTCCCTTCTATGCATTTGCTAATTATTCCTTCTGTTTAGGTTCAGGAACTGCTCCTGATACATAGTGAAATGTGCAAATCTTTGAGCCTGCTGTGCCTTTACAAACCAATAGTTAAATTGTTTAACTGTTCCAAAGCAGATATTGAAACATGCCTCTGCATTTGTTCTCCTGCAGAACTAATTCTATCACAAGTTGAACTTACTTTTTTGTATACTTTTTTGTACTTGTGAATGTTTGAGGAAGCTATACATATTCATAGCCTCATTAAAATGTCTTGCTTATAATTACTTCCTCAGCAAGTTCTCAATTTTTTTCCTATGAACTACTTAGAAGAAACACAAAAAATATCACTAATAGCTCTCCCTTCAGTTGCCAAAACTCTTCTCTAACGAAAAGGGATCATTAAACCACAGTGGCATATATATGTTAAACCATTATGACACAACGAATATCACATAATGACTGTTACTACAAAGCCGACATTTACCACCAGTAATCACACAGTGGTGTTTTATGGCACAAATTGATCTTAAATGTTAACATTAAGTGACACTTAATGGCAACTGTTTAGAGAGACGGTGTTGGTGACTGAAGTACAATGATTGAATTTTTCAGTTTTCTCCCCAGAGATATAGCTGGGGTGAGACTGCTAAAGTGACTCAGTATTTTCCACCTGTGCGTTAGGAAACTTGGAGCAAAACCTATGCAACAGCAAGGAATAAGACAGACTAGGGTATCAGAGCGCCAGACTGCCTAACTGCCAACAGGGAGCTAGGAAAGCTCATTCACGGGAACATTGAACAGAACCGGTGCTAAGCTGAGTGACCTCAGCACCTGATACCATTATCCTAGGTATCCTCTAGTATCGATGGCAAGAGATGGCACCTCCGGAAGATGACTTGGAGTTTGATGATTTTAAGCGTTTGAAATATTCTGACACCTCCCTCCAAAACGTGAAGTATTTACCGAGTGACTAACACTCTAAAACAAGTTGTGTCAGTAAAGCCCCTAAGGTAGATGCATAAATTCAGCTGATGAAACTGAAGAGGATGTACTACAGAGCAAGCTAAAAGCTTAGCCTGGAAGTGATTCCAGATCCTCCGGTTTTAAGTTTTGTGCTTTAACTAATCTTTGCCTGTAAAAGGCTAAATAGTGAACCTTGAACATGTTCAAGAACTGAAAGGACAAATAAAAGGTTATTTTTTTTTCCACTAAAGAAAAGCTAGCATTCACTACTGAAGTTAGTGACTGAATTGCAGGTACTCAATACCCAAAGCCTGGAAGGACTGACTGTAGGTCAGCCTAGCCATTGACCACCAACTCAGCAAATGTTCTGGATTGCAATATCAGCCCTAGATATACAGATAAAAATAAACTAAAATGTGCAGCAACAGTAAAGTGGCTCAACTCCACCTAGTAAATAATTCCCTTTTTTTGTAGAATATCTGCACTGATTTGCATCCTAATCACAGTCAATGCAATTTTGGCCCAGTGAGGCAGAAATAGGTTTGCACTGCCTGCCCCGAAATGACAGGCTACTCCTGCATTAGAAGCATAATCATATGGAAAATGATTCTCCAAAGAATGATAATAACTAGATGCCTCATTTCAATCACAATTTCCTTACAGCCAGAGAACCAGAACTACAGAAGATTGCAATATGTGTTTTCGTATTTCTCCCATGCACATTTAAGCACACAGTTCTGCCTTTTTGCCTTGGACTTGAAGGTCCACGACATCTCAGGAAGCATTCCACACCTGCATGGTCTGGACTTGCAAAATGAAAACCGGAGAGAAAGTTTTTTATTGTAAGCACCTCAGGAATGAGTTTACCTGTCAGAATTGCTTCTCCTGTAAGTTTTCTTTTGACTGTATTTGGCATAACTACACATACTGTTTTTGAAAACTAACCAATTTAGACAAATGAATGTGTGCATTTCTGTCAGATTTTAACAGGATGAAGCAGGGCTGCAGATATATTCCCAACACTTACATTTTCCTTCCTAACTAGCATATAAAATGAAATGTCACTCAACAACTTAAAAGCATCCTTGAACCCCACTGCACAAGTTTTCATCTGTTTTTTTTCCTTTTTCTTTTTTTTTCTTTTTTCTTTCTGAAATACAGTTGGCATGTTTAGATGCAAGTCTGGTTCAGTGTGCAGACAACTCTCTGTTTGCACAGATATCCTTTACACAGGTACAAAAAATAAATACAGCCCATCATGATCTGGATATGGCTGATGTAATAGATTGTAGCTTTGGAATTCCTGCCTCCTAGCAGTTAAGCCTCTGCAAAATGCAATTTTTCACAAATCACATGTTACTGAAATGTTGTGCTCTTTGCCATTCATTAAGCAGTACCTAACATTTTAGGACTTTTACTCATACTACTGTCTACTGCTGATAGCATAGGAGTTCCCAATACAACCAATATATTATAGCAGACAGAAACAGTGATAAAAACATAAGATTTTCTGGATATCCTCAAATAAAGTAGGCACCTGTAATGGCTACTGGTTTTTGCTAATAGATTTCATTAGAAAATGCTGTAAAAACACCAGTGTCTATCTGAGCAAAAAGCTGGAAAACATAATGAATTTCTTTCTCACTGCAGCGTAAGGCAGACACCTCAGTGAACTGCCTCTACTAACTGTTAAGAAGAATGCTGCATCTATAAAATGAAATGAGAAATTTATTCTGGTTCCCTTGAACTGGCCCATGTATGGAAATATACCATCATGATTTTTACAGATTCTACTTGTGACAGTACTAAAATTATCTTTTAAAAATCGTGGCCTTGTGAAGTGAGAAGTGACATCATCTTCTTCCTTAAGCTGTCATTGAGTTTGGCGCTGCATTAGCAACTTTGACATCACTTCAGAATAATGAGTCTTGTCTAAGATTAAATTGGTTTTGCTGTATCAACAACAAATTAAAAAAACCAATCAAATACATGGAAACATGTTTGTCAGTGGCTGACATCTCCAGCGTTTCAGCTATTGTCTATTCAAATAACGGACCAGCATTGTTCTGGAGAGCTCAGTGTTTCTGAGCCGTACACACTTCCTTAACAAGAGTGTTTTATTTATTATCCTACATCATCTACTTCGGCATAAGGGCATTTTTAAAATAAAGGTATTTTTACTTCTGTAGTAGATAGAAATGGTACTGAAAATGTACTGAAATGGTACTGGTTGTTCTTACAAGCAAAGGCAGATGACACAATCACAGAAATACTGAATTATCTGAGGATCCATCCAGCTCAAATAATGCATAGAGCATGACATTTTTAAGATCCAAGACACTATAAATTATTTCCTTCATTAAATGATGACATTAAGTAGCACAGATTAATTCTATAAAAAATCTGCACCCAAACAGCATATGAAGAAGCAGTCTATAGAAAGTTCTATTTTTCTTCCTGTGTACACAGCGGCGAGACCTTCCCCATTCCAAGTAGTTTTGTTCTCACCATGGCCATATATTGTTCAGCTACCAAAGACTCAATTCCAAAATATTTTCTAGGCATTCATGATAAAAGGTGCACCTCCCTCAGGTAATTCCACGGAATGCTTTCCTGAAGGGAATATGTGCTGAAGCGATTGAGTAAATTGAATAGTAAATCTGATGATAATTTAAAAAAAAAAAACTGAAAAGATGTGTTCAACTTCTCACACAAATCTTTGTCATCTAAGTTATGTTAGCACAAATCCTTAGTTAAAGCAATGCTGAGTTCCTTTACCACTTGCAGTAATTAAAAATTTCTTTTAATAAGAGCAGCAACGTTAAATGCTTGGTTTTCCTAGAATTCCTACTTGAATATTTCTAGGCCACATTAATTAACCCTCCAGTTTCAGCTGGATGATGTTTCTCTCTTCTGGCTTGATACAAATCTCACTCAAGTTAATGGAAAGATTTCTACTGGCTTGGTTAGGGTTCGTCTTCCTTGGGATCTTTTGGGGGAGAGAGGGTGGAGCTTGCCTGGAAAAACATTTTGTGTGTCTGGCAAATCGACTTCAATATTTCTTCTTTTTCTCCTCTACAGCTTGGGAAAAGAGAAGAGTCAAAGAACACCCCTCCAAATTCTCAAAACTCAGATGAATGCAGCTCTTGGCCTTTTTCTACTCAACACAGGTGAGTAATGGAATCAAAGTCACAGCTCAGGCCATTGTCTCTAACTCCAGGTTATAATTTCTACAGAAGCACACTGAAGTTTGGAGGCTGGGAAATACTTTTATTTGCTGATAAAAATAATGAAAAGATTGCTAGCTCATGCTGATGTGAAACAAGAAAACGGTTTAGATTTCTCATTTTTACAGGATAGAAGACTATTTTCTGCCCAGATCTAATTTTTTTTTCTGAACTCTGACATGAATATTCATAATATTTAGATATTAATAATATTTTTATGTGCAATGTAGAATTAAACACTCTGATGTAATTAGGGGGAAAAAACCAGAAATGTGCTATCATTTCTGTGTTTTGTTGGAGTGATCAGTGGTATGTAGGAGCAAAAATTGCATAGTCTAATTCAGACAAGGTAGGGTGGATAAATTCTGCTGCTAATATATGCAATGATATATGCAAATGGTGCATATAATCTGCAAAATTACTTGACAATCTTCGCAGATTGTAAGGGGGAGTGGATTTTATTAAAGTTATTTTTGGTCCACCGGTTTAGACATTTTTAGACAGTGAGCTGCAGTTCAGGGATAAATCCTCATTTTAAATTTATTTCCTTACATTTCCGGTCCCATGTTATTCTTTTGCTTTGATCTCTTCTTCCTGGAATTTGCTGGCTGAGACAGGATATATCTTAATATAAATTTAAAAAACGAAAACACACAACTGCTGCTGAGCTCGCTCTCCCTTTTTAATAACCTTTCTTGATGATACATGAACCATTAGCTTTTTATTTATAATCAACAAGAAGTGGTGAATTTGAGAATTATTTCAAGGGCTTCAGTACAATGCTTTGCTTTATTGATCTAAAATGAGATGTTTCAAATCAATATATGGAAGTGCGTACTGATTTAGTAGGCCTTAACACATACTGTAGTCCAATATTTTGTCAGAAATACCATTTAACATGATAGTTCACATTTTCTGTCTTACTAGAAGAGAGATTGCATGAGTTACGGACAGGTTGCATAGTTACTTTGGAGACTTGTAGGTGCTTTTCAAGAAATGGTGTCGGAGTCAAATGGAAGATTCTAGGGGGGCAGGTCAGAAGGAGACAACACAATTAAAAAAGATTAATGAACCCAGATGTAGTGGTCAAGAAGATGAAGAAGTAGTTGTACTTAAGCAGTAAACCATGAAGACTGAGTTGTTCTTTTACTCTTGAAAACTGTAACTGTCACCAGATCAGCAGAATCCACAGTAACCGGAGTAAAGGCGGTAGAGCGGGATCATGGCCAGAGACCCAACTGAGGCACTATGCAAATTACCCACACACACTTTTTCTAGGAGCATGCATGATAATTTAAATATGTGTAACCAATAATAAGCACTGTGGTAATTACTAGCCAGCGAATGTGAATTGGGGAGGGTTCTCTGTTTTTTCTGTTAATTGTTTAACGGCATAAATATATGGTGATTCCTTCGTGTGGTGTTCTAGCTTCGTGGAATACCACCTAGCACACATACCTGCGAGCAAATATGTTTTAAATAAAATACCTCCACTCTGTGTGCATATTGGTGTGTTGCACGCCAGGTATACGATCCCACTTTCAGGACAACAGAATGATTTTGTTATTTCATCGTTTGATGCTGTAAGATCCTTTTACACGGTATTTTGAAGCAGTTTGGTCACAGTAAAGTACTATCACTTTCTATCAAAATTAACAAAAAATCATTAAAGGCAGAAACACCATAAATTTGGTGGCCTGATTTTCTTAGCATGCACAAAAAGAGGGAAAGAAATTCCACTGTGGTTCTAAAGGACTGTCTGAGTTTGAGAGCATCAAGAAATAGGTGTCAGATACCTATTATAATTAATTCCTAACAGAATTAGAGGTTACAATTGGCAAAGCAAAAGCAAAACTTCTCTACCAGATTGAGGCTGATCATTGAGAAGGGGAGGAGAGAAGCGAATAATGATTTGCTGACGGCAGAAACATCCCACGTGAGGG
The DNA here is from genome assembly GCF_000687285.1 of Phaethon lepturus. Lineage (NCBI taxonomy): Eukaryota > Metazoa > Chordata > Aves > Phaethontiformes > Phaethontidae > Phaethon > Phaethon lepturus. Next base: position 9,837 of record NW_010545822.1, read on the forward strand.
CTGCTTGCAGAGGTAAGGCACGGTTTTCCCCTCCAGGGATATCGCTACCAAACTTCGTTTTTCCCTGTGCTGCTGTCTGTCCTGCTTACACATACGTACCCTGCATTGCAAATTGATCTACGAGCTGAAGCAGCAGCATTATTTTGTGTTTATTTTGGAACTCGATACTAGGTGAAAAAATAAGCTACTGGGAAATCTGAGGCTGTAATAGCTGACATCACGGCCCAGAAACAGATGAGGGTGTTTCCTTTCTTCATATTTCTCCACTCTGTGCTACTATTCCCTCCCACCTCTCAAGCCCTTCAGTTGATGTAAATTCTGACAGTGCCAAGAAGCCTAATTTGGTGCTAAGGTTTTGTTTTCACAACAGAGGAGTCAGAAAAGATGTATCAGGGAGGAACGCTGCAAATCTAGAAACAATGAACAGATTTAGGCAATATGTCTTTTGTTATCTCTTCAAATAGCTGTCTCCCTAATCAAAAATAAAGCAAGGAAGAAAAAAAAAAAGAAAATAAAAACAAACCCACCACTCACTCTCAATTTCTCTCCAGCCAAAAAAACTGACAGATGCTCAAACCATGATTACTACAGCCTGGCTGACAGCACGCGCTTGCAAATTCTGGGGAAATTCAGGGAAGAATACCCTGAAGGTTAAAATTGCTTATCTTCACAATGTTTCTATCTGTTGATAAGCAAAACTTATAGTATTTGTTAACACAAGCATAGCACAGATTTAGTATAAATGCTTTAAACAGACAAAACTAAATATCTGGAACCTTCTGCAGAAGAAGCCTGAATTAATTCTGATTATCTGTAACAACAAAGTTTAGAGCAACTAAATTCCACAGGCACCATGGAGGAATGTCTTTGGTTCCTGCACAGCCATAGCTTAAATATCTTATAATTCTTCCACTGCAACTAAGAAGTTTTGATAACTCTCTTACACAGAAACAACCTCTTAGCATAGAACCAAGCAGAGGAGTGATAACAATCCTCTAATGAATTATTATTTAAAAAAAAATAAAATAAAAAACCAAACACTTTTAAGGAAATGGTCTGAATAGGGAGCACTATTTTCCAATCCATGCCTTGTGAATGTGCTCATATTCAGGGAATACTGTTAAAAGAGTTGCTGTGATGAAAGAGGTATCTGAAGGTCCTGAGTAAAGAAACAAACTAAAGAGCAGGTATCTAATTTCAGTTGCCTCCAGGACACCAAATCCAGAGTACATTCTCTTCTCATTTAGTCTCATACAATTCAATAATCTTGTGGTTCAGGTGGCTACATGTATCTATCGTAGAGACCAACAGTTTTGTGATACTAGATCAAGACTAATCTTGACCAACAATGCTGAATCTATCTTTCAAACAGTAAGAAATGCAGCTATTCAGACTTCTACAGTACAGTCAGTTAATGTACTAATATTACCCTTAACAGCTTTATAGACAAACACATAAAATGACAACCTCCTAGTAACTGTAGTTTTAAGAGACCAAACTTTGTTTTAGAATCCTTGCATAACCACTATGATGCAAATATATATGAATATATATATGTGTGTGACATATTTGACAAATATATATAGTATCTATTATGTTACATCTATTCAATATTTGTTCTGTTGGAAAATGGCCACCGGATGAAAATATTCTTTCTGTTTCAGAGTAAATGCAGCAGGAGAACTGAAAACAGAATTTCGCTGAGGTCCAGATTTGCATTCAGGAAATACACCCTATGGTACAATAGGGTTAGTCATAGCATGACAACTTCCACAGTATGTTCCCGAAACAGGAACAAGATCAATGACAAATATCCATTTTCCTTTCTCCACCATTCTCCTTTTTGTTTCATTGAATACATTTTTTGGCACACAAGTTTGGCATTGTTTCTGCAATGTAAGATAGCACCAGCCAAATATGTATATTCTAATTCCACTAATTTTTCACTCTAAAAATTTCTGTGTGAATAAACTTGAAGATTAAAGTGGTGCCTGCTCATCTGTGATGTTTCAAGAAATTCTCAGAAGTGCTGTTTCTTTAGCAAAAATATAGTACACTTTATAGACACACTATAAAATATCTATACATATTTCTTCATTAGTTTTATTCCACATTAATGTCTGGCTGGTACATTCTGAAAGAAAAATGAACATACAAGATAGTATTAAATCTAAATTAAAGAAAAAAAATTAATCAAACTGTGGTCAAATTGCAGAAAGCACTATAAATCCACACTATAAAAGTGGCATCAAGTTTTTTCAGGATTCAAAAAACCTCATCAACTGCCAACTAGAGGCCAGATAAAATCCCAGTAGGCATCACTGGCATAGTATTCCATCACATAAAATTAATGTTGCGGGCATGAAATGAAACAGGCGTTACTACAAGAGCGGAGGACTCAAACCACTGCAGTAATTACAGCAGAGCAGAACAATCAAAGGCAGATTCATGAACATTTTTGCAATTAAGAGGGGTAGCTTCTTCCCACTGTTAACTCCCAAGGTCACATACACACAGTTTATTCACAAAAGCAGTGATCAGTTTAAAAAGTACCATGAGTGTCAGTGCAAATTAATTATTTGGCCCAAATTTGTACTAGATGTGCATTCTTTTTTAAGTGTTAAGATATCATCCTGGAGCAAAAGAGTTTTAGGACTCATGATTCACATAACCAACATAGTATTGATAGCAGCAAAAAAAAGAATAAGAAATAAAAGCTGCACCCAAACAGCCCTCAGTGGATTTTATTTACAGAATGATTTAGCAAATATTTATTATTGCAGCATTGCTTCTTGGAAAAGAGAATATACCAAAATAATTAAAAAAAAAAAAAAAGAAAGCTTACAATGTAAGCTTACAATGAATGATCTAACCATCTCTAGCCAAATTCAGAAATACTCCAGTCCAAGAGGAACCCTGTAGTGCTGTGAGATATACACCTATTCTAAATAAACTGAGCTGGGGATCCTGCTGTAATCTTTGAGTATAACCTAAGCCAAAACCTCACTGGGAATTGTGCTAAGAGTTTAACAGTGCAGATAAGAGTGGGAGCTCTGGCTCTCCTTTAGTTTTCTAGTACGCACTGCCTGGCTGCCCTGTTGTAACAAGAACAGGCGCAGAGAAAAGCCACACAATTTTCACAAAAAAATTCACTAGCAAAGAATGTGTTGACAAGAGACAACCTACTCCCAGCCCTGTTTGACGTCAAAGAGTAAACCCTGTGACATCGGTCATTTCTGCGTTGGTGAATTTGTAGGGAAGTGGGTCTCTTAAAATGCTACTGCAAACCTAATTCTCCTACCTTAGTCTCCCAGTTGATCATTCATGCATGACAAAGTACATCTTAGGGCCATGATCAGCAAAAGCAGAGAAGTTCAGAATATGCAATAGGGAGGCATATTCCAAATGACAAACTCTACAACTACAGAAAAAAACTCACAAACAGGTTTGACTCTCATTATGGAAACATATCTTTACACATCACAGCCTCTCCTCATATGACACATGCTCCAGTGTCTTACGCAACCTAATGGCCCTTCACTGGACTCACTCCAGTCTGTCCCTGTCTCTTGTGTAGAGCCCAGAACTTATCCCAGCACTCCAGACATGGTATGACCAGTGCTGAATAGAGGACACCAACCACCTCCCTTGGCCTCCTGTTACTTATCATTCAGTAACAGGCAACTCTGCCAGATTAATTTTTGATGCAATAATTTTCACCCTCTCCTTGCAAAAGCAATATTTCTATTTCTGCTTTTCTTGAGATAGAAATAAAATATATTGTGTCATATCTCAGGCAAATCACTCCTTCCATCTCCCACTTTTCTCCTTTAGTCACCAAAATTTTTTTACAGCAACTGCTCTGAGATTCCTAGTCTGTAGCACTCTGCTGAATGCACAGTTTTATGCACTCAGCTTTTCACAGTTTTTCAGGACTGTCATTACAAAAAGCATATTTAGCTTTGTGAATCATGTGGAAAGACGTATCAGCCAAGACGCTTTATTTTGGACTTGATGATCTTGAAGGTCCTTTCCAACCTAGTGTTTCTGTGATTCTGTGATTCTTGGGAAGGCGTCTCTAAAATTAAGACTTACCCAAATTGCAGGCTGGAGGTTCACTCATCTGTTGTTCTAGACACGCTAATGAAGTGCTGATTAGACTTGCCTAAGATTTTGGAAAGTGTGGCATTTGAGACCTTAGAAGATATCCTAGATTTAAACATTGCATACCCAGTTGTGTTAACTTGACTGAATAAAACTATTAATAAGTAATTTCATAAAATATAAAGAGATTAGCGGCTCTGGCATAGACTGTGACTGCAAATCATGGGGACGGTTCTGAGGGTGTAGACAGATGTGCACTCCCAAAATAGCTGTGAGATAGAAGAGTTTAGTTGCATACTTCCATATGGTTATTACCTTCCCACATCAGATCTACTCACATAAGTACTAATTTATTTCATTCAGAATGAACCAACATTTACTTCCTTTTAAATAAAACCCCAATTAAAAATGCCTCCATCACAAAGAGAAAAAGTAGAAAACCCCTTCAGTTTAAACTTGTTAAGCTAACCCACTTCATAGACTGGAGAAGGTTTGGAACCACTTTCATGAGCAGCTGATTCAGCAGTTTTGAGAGGACAACAACCTCTGTACCAGAGACCTAACCCAGTTTCAGCTGTTCCAGCTAACATGAAGGTAACATCTACATTCATCCCTATTCCTTTACACCTCACACCCTTCCAAGACAGTTAGGCGTGGGATCCAGGTACACAGATACTGCTTTGAGCAAACGCAAAAGCTGTAGTTCATTTGTTAAGCCTTTTCTTCTTCCACTTAACAGAGAAGGTGGATCAATTTCTGGCAGTTACTAACATCTAACCGTTGGCCCAAGGTGGTCAGAATGTCTCCTTCTCAAAGAGAGGGGAAAGGAGTTACAAGCAAACAGAGGACAAAACTGCAGCATATGCAACCAAACAACAAAAGATCTGCTGACAATAATACCCCAAGCTGGTCTGAGCATTTCCAGCCCACATGAGCTAGAAACAGTTGTCTCCCAAGGCAACTTCTGTATCTGTGGGATTTTTAAAGCATCAGTTCTTCAGACCTTGGTTCAAACCAAGGTTCTGTCCATGTTGGAAACACTGCAGCACCTGAAGTTCATGCACACAGACACAGATTAGCTTTAAACTGCTTACCTCAGGTTCTGGCAGCAGCAAAGTACCACACAGTTTAGTACCACACAACTGGAGGCTATACACACACTGTCTTGAGGATTTTGCATAAAGGACTGATCTTCACCAGTAGTGATACAGTAATTATAAATTTGCCTTCTAGGTTATACGTTCAACTCACTCATGTAACAATGCAATCCCGTCTTTCAGATTTCTGGGGAAAATAAAATTTCAGTTTGGAGCCAGAAGCAGAACTTTTAAGATTTCCTGAGCAAGGAGCGGAGTGCTCAGAATATGTCATAGTAAATAGCAACAATAGTTATAATAATTAGTAGTTATAACCATAATGGTATTTAGTTTTAGAGATTTAATACTAAATCCATGCTGTATTTCAGCTTTAGATCCTTACTGAGCCTTGAAACTTTGAGAACTACAGACAGTGAAGATTCCAAACTCAGTGAGACTTTACAAGGTATGCAAGGCTTGAAATTCTAGGGCAAAGAGCCTGAAAATCATTGTAATCTAATCCACATAGCAGATTTCCTTCCAGAACTTGGAAACCCAGGCTTTGAACAGTAAGGTGAGCAGTTGACTCTGCTTCTTTCAACACCAGTCACTGAAACTGGAGAACAAAGTCTTTCTTCAAAACATGTAATGAGATTGGAGTTTGAGAATACAGATGCATTCTAGTCACAACTATTATAATACTCCTGTGCCATGAACAGCTGGTATATTCATGCTTCATTCATCTCGCTTTGAGATGGAATTCTTGCAGCTTTATAGTAACAGTCTTACAAAATTGCTGAAGAAACCTCATGACTCACTATAAGGAAGGCCAAATTTCTTAGAAGCAGATCCTATGTTGTATATTTTTGCAAAACTAGTTTGGGGAAAAAAACATACTGAAACTCTTCAATTACTAGCTGACAAGTTTGATTTTTATTGTATTTTACTTTAAGAAAACAGAACCTACAGAGAGAATTAGTTATGACACTAAGTTTAATCACTTTTTCCCTAGTCTTTTTCTCTCATCTTTTTGCTTATCTGTTTAAGGGACTTCTTATGTTTTGGTTATGATTTCCTTGCAGCAGAATTTAAAACATCTCCTGTAGCTTCAAAATTTCAGTTTGAAACTGAAAGGTATACTGGAGAAGTCAGGCATAAAAATGCTCAGCAATTGAGATACAATCATTCAGATGAGTCTTCTGTCACCATAGTAACCTTCCTTCCACGATTTGCACAGGAAAAAACTAACATTTTATAATGTCATAAAGATGTATCTTATTATGATTTATTCATGAATCCTTTATACCCAGTGATGAGCACTTACACATAAAATGCACTGCGCTGATTTTATTTGGATTAGTTTCTTGAGTAAGGTTCTTGTATACTAATCCTAATACATTAAATATTTTTTTCAACACAAAGTTTATATCTCTTTTAGAATACATAAAATAAATCATAATATCACATTCATCACAGTGCGTAACTCTAGCCTTCCAATTACTTTCTTGTAAAAAACACATTTTTCAGCTTAATTCTTCAGTATTGTCAAATATTAATTAATAAGATGACTTCTCCTTCCTACATAACAAATACCACTATTTTTCCCAAGTCTGCTTCTTTAGGACTAGTCACTTTCAGCAAGGGCTGTAGAGTTAGATTTAATCCTGATTTGAAACATGATCTTATAAAGACTTATGCCTATATTTAATGTTATACACTGATTTATGAAATAGTTCTGTACGTCCTTGCAGCATAGGTCATTAAATTAACAAAAGATAAGGTACTTTTCCTTAAGAAAAAAATGGCAATATGTCCAATGTGCACAGGCAAGTCTTCAAATTAAATTGGACTTTTCAAGGAATACGACGTGTTCTATTAAAAAGGTCATTTGAAAAGGACATTACAGACTGGCAAAACAGCACTGTTTAAATAGTATGAAGAAAGATAGCACAGCTTAATATATTGTTCAAAGTCTACAAGTAGTATATTTCATGGCTAAAACTTTCTAATTCAGCCTGCAAGCAAAGCATAAAAATTATCATCTTATTTAAGGTGTACGGTTTGCAGGACATCACCACAGGCTAGATATAGATACATTTTAGGACTGGTCTTGTTCCATGAGAACTGAAAAGTTCCAATCAAGAAATGCCACTATCTCATAAGAATCAATGATGTTTTTGTGAGGCAAGGTTTTTCTGAACTTATCATTTGGCAGATTTTTACATTTGACTTCTGTGCCCATTCAAGAGGAAAACAGCAGAATTTCTTACAGCATGTCCACAAATTGTATTAAAAAAATCCAAAATGGTTATTGTCTCATATTGCTTTTAGAAGGAACAAAATGCTTTGAAAACATAAATCAGGTAAATCTTTTGTAGTGGATCTGTAATTTAAATACTGTAGGAATATAAAACACCAAAAATCTCCAACAATTTCAGGAATATAACATTATCTTCTCCTAACATGCCTACCAAGTCCTTAGAACTGTCAATTATATTTTTCACTTTCTAAAGGCAAGAGAGACTATAGCTCTGTGACATTTTTCTTCTGAGAAGTTGATTAAGCAGTGCTATATCCAATTTTGAATGGGAAAAGGCCGAAGCATGGGCAGTTTCTTGTGCCTGAGCAACTGATACGATTAAGGCTACTCCCACATCAGAAGACAAAAGGATTGAACAAACAGAAGGCAGGTCTGTCGTGCTATGAGCTTCAACCGATGACAATGATACGAAGAGTTAGTGAAACTCCTTAGGGAAAAAAATCTCCTGTTGTTTTTCTTTTTGTCTTTCTCCTAAAGAGGATTTTTCCAGAACACAATCTTCAAAATCTTCCCATCTGCCTTGTTCTCTTTCTTCCCTCAATATTCAGTGAAGGAAGAAGAGGGTCCTAATACACAGAAAACAAAAGTTATCTAGATGAGTACCAGAAAACTACTTTGTACAAAACATCTCTGAATACATAAACTTTAGGAAAGACACAAAAGCAGGATTCCTCCAGAGTCCTGCTTGGTTTCACTGTGGATCACTGAAAACCAGAGGTGGTTTTGCCAGGCCAACAAACCCACAGTGGGGAACTCTACATTTCTGAAGTGTCTGCTCTTCCGTGTCATCCTCTGAGCATTTTTGTCCATCAAAGAAACCAGTAATTTCTGTGGTGGTGCATCCTGGAACCCTCTCTCTGCAGCCCTCTCCAGCTCTGCGCAGCTGTGCGCATTCCCAGGACCCAAGGCCCCGCTCTGATGTGGCCCAGATGTGTACTCTTAGCTCAGGCTGCTGACAACGTTGCCAGCTTGGGAGAGAGCTGTAAGAAACTCTGAGGAAAGCTTAGAGAGGAATAGTTACGGAGAGAGAGAAGATGGTAGAGGCTGAATCATTAGTTATTCAAGGATTGAAGAGGGGAAAGACCAGCTTGGAAAAGGTGTAAACCCTCTTAAAGAAATTGAAACTAGGAGGCAAATTAACAGTTGGTCAGGTCAACTGTCTGATCATTGGTGTTGACAGATTTGGTGCGAAACAGCAGCTTAGTAACAGTAAATATCTATCCCTGGGACTAGTGGATACCGACCCTTCTCCATCTGACTGACACCTGCCTGGCAAGCAAAGACTCTTTGGATATCTTAGCAGGTGCTTAGCCTAGGCTAAGCATGCTAATGCGCAGCCTAATAGCTTATTAAATTCTAGATTTATTTTAACTGTTTGTTGGCCAAAACATTTTTTTTTTAATATTCTTAAGCTGCATATATCCTGCTGGCAGAGTCTCTTTGCACGCGGCTGAAGATACCTGAACATGGTGACCGAAAAGAAGAGCTGTAACAGGTCAATGGACAATGTAGACAGCCTACATCCTTTTGATTGAAAGCCGAAAACTGAAAGCAAGATTGCTGATTTGTAATTTAGGGTAATTGGTCGTAATTTGTGGAGTCCTGCTCAGACTGTTCTGCACAGAAGGTCACAACCTAAGCCCAGAAACCATCACTCATCTAAGAAAAAAAAAAAGAAAAAGGAAATTACTTCTTTCCTTCCAGAGGAAAGCTTGGAGGTATGGGTCATTCAGAAGTGACCCTGTATGGAATCAGAAATATTTTCAGGCTGAGGTGCATAGAGAGGCAGACAGGAAAGACGTTTGCAACCTGTCACAAGAGCACTAAACCTGAGTCAGATATTTGAGATTCTGTGCCATGAGCTTTGTGGAGGTTTGCAGCTAATTTGCCTGTTCTATTAAAAAGAGAGAAAAATGCAAGAAAAGATCAAGAAAAGAAAATGAGTCTGAAAGCAGGGATGGGATTCTGGAGAGAGGCGAAATGCAACTTAGCGCACAGCTAAGGGATAAAAAAATTAAACATTGTGCTAAGCTGGAAGGAAAGAAGAGGTGTAATGCTGAACAGGCTGCCTCTGGAGAATAGAGCCTGATGGACATCAGAGAGCCTGATGAAGCAAATTCAGGCAAAACATGATGAACAGCATAGAAAACCTAGTAACTTAGAAATGTGAACTAAGCAGTTATACCAGCCGCTGAAAGAGACTGGAACAACTCCAAAACTATTGATGAAAGCTAGGCCATGCTGTGAATCAGGTTATTCAATACGACAGAAAACAATTCAGTCCCTGAAAAAAGTGTTGCAGGGTAGGTAAGCTGTAGTGTGCAGGACACAGAGAAGACATCAACCCTTGTGACAGGGATTGGGATGGCGCGGTAGCAACTACTGGCTCCTAGTCTGATCACCCACAGGTTCCAGATAGGATACATGAGGCATAGAAGACTGGACCACTTGCAGTAAGGTACAAGTAAACCAACCTGGCAATTGAAACGCAGCCTTAATGGTCCATTCTAAAAAGTATTAGCTAAAATCTTCAACAGGAATTTTAAAGTAATTGATCTTCTGTCTTCATGGGCCTGCAGCTCAAATACAATTACTCGTCTATAGAAGTCAAAGAATGACAAAAAAGAAATGCAGTAAATACACAAAGATTTCCAAGTATTTAACACATTTCACAACTGCTCGACTTTGTACTCTTTCAAG
>NW_010545822.1:20123-48006 GCF_000687285.1 Phaethon lepturus
GCTGTTTTTCCAAACAGCCCATTTCATTCCAAGTCTTTGTATATAAGAGGTTTTAAATAAGATTGCTTTAGACAGCGGCTGGAAAAAATCACATAGAGCTTTCAGCTGAGGTTCAGTGAAAACATCAGATGATTATCAGAGTCAGTATCTTCTTATTCTGAAGATTCTGGAAAAAAACTTATTCCTTCTCTTGGCTAAAACAAAAGCAGATAAATTTGAAGTACACTCTTTAAAAAAAATTTTGATCTAGTATAAATGTCCTTTAATAAAGAGAGTTTGGGGTTTTAACATAGACCAAAAGAAATCCTGCAATGCAAAACACTGCAGGTTCTTTAAAATGATTAGATAATACTTATTAGAAACAAAAATTTTTGCATTGGATGTATTCCGTGTATTTAGGTATAGTCTAATGAAATGTTAAATAAGAGATCATCACAGCAGTTTTGGAACTGTTATTTTGAGACAAATAAAATTAGGGGGTTTCTGAAGTGCTGCTCTTTTATGAAGATTTGAGAAGATACCTACTTTCAAAATTAATTTTTCTGTGATACCATTATTTATATATCTCATGTCATATTGCACACATTCTTTTATGGCTTGAATGATGTCATAAACAACAGCAAGAATGTTGCTACTACAATGCAACTACTAACAACACAGCACATCCATGTCAGTATGCCCTGCTGGATAACTATACCATTGGTAATATATTTTTTAAAAGGCACGCATTTTCAAAAATTTGTACTTAAACTTTTTTCCTAAATTTTTTTCAGAATTCATATTTTGTTGATTGCTTCATGAGAAATGTAAATACTTTGGTTTTCTTTCTAAACTCAGACAGACAGCAGTGGCATCTTTGTGAGAAGCAGCATTCTGACCTTCAGTGAGCTCTGGGTGCAAATGCAACCAGAGTTACTCCAGGTTCTCCCAATAACCACCATACAAAAAGTACTTGGAGCTTCAGAGTCAGGGTGTTAGACCATAAATACTTTGAATATCATCTTCTGTGCCAAAAGATCCACAAGCAGATGGTACTTAAATGATTTGAAAGTAAAATTGGAATAATCAGGGACAAGGTGTAGGAACCATGTATAACATTACTGACAACTTCCTTTCACAGCACTTAAGTGCTGTGTCTAGTGAGGAAAGTTTCCGCTGTCCGGTTCTTTTGCAGTTTAGGAATTTTTATTATATTATCATAAATATGATCCATTTCATGAACTCAGCTCTTCATCTTTTTTCTTGAGCAGCAACTGGGAAATCAAGCACTTTTAACATGCATGTTGAAATAGAGGTAGAATGATAGCTTGCTTTTCATCTACCTGAATAGCATTAGATGCTGTCCCCACATATTTAAAGATTATCACTGTCCTTTGATGAGTTGTTTGAACCAGAGGCTAAGAGCATGCTTTCTGAGCACAACAATAATTAGGATGTACTACCTGACACAGTGATCCTTACTGTACTGTTAAGGACATCACTAGAGAAAAAATTACTAGTAATATAGAGACTAGTTAGAAAATAAGAATTTATTCTGTCCTGAAATAAAAATGAAACCATTCAAAATTTGAAGTAGAAAATATGCCATAATAGTCAACAACATACTGCTTAGAGATTCAAGTTCATATTCCTATTTTGCCTGACACAGAGCACAAGTATTTGGTGATTTAGATTCAAGGAACTGCTGTTCTGAACATTTCTTGTCCTTGCTCCATCCTGACTCACAAATTGAAATACATGATTATTCTTCAGCAGCTCTGCTTTATACACTTAAATATCCCCATATATAGTCTTCTGCTTTACTGCATCCCAGTGACAGCTCTCATTTTCCTTCCATATCAGAACAAAAATTCTGTTTGTCCAGCTAGCGTTAATCAGATTTTAACACCTAATACTTGTCAGAATCTCCCAAGTAATACATTGCAAACAGTAAGATAAAAAAAAGTCAAGCTAGTCATTATACCCCCATAGCAATACCGACAGTTTCACTAAGCACTTTTTATTAACATTTTTTCTGCATTTACATAAAAATTACATTTCCCCTTCTGTTTCCTGATAAATGATAAATGAGGCTTTTGATGTACCAGTATGTAAGTACCTAATGTTATCATTCCAAGAGGATTTGACTAGAATAGTAACAGAAATTGCTTTATACTTATGCCAGGTGTTGCAATGCAGCAAAGCATTCCAATGCTGTAAAACACATATATATTTTTATGTAAGGTTCTACCATCTTTTCCTATAACGTCAACAGCTCTCTACCAATGACAAATGACTACAGCTGAAAGAAAGCTGGAGACAATTTATCTCGGGATGCAGACAGAACATGTATATTTACCCATATGCTGAGCTACCCTGTTAACAACGCTTGAATCTTTGCTGCTTTAGAAGTGTTCTGCTTTCTAAAGCATGGACTCTGAGCAAACTGACACCAATCACTTTGCAACCCTGTGTTTGTCTTTCACACAAAAGAGCACAAGTTGTTCTCTCCTATTTTTATTTTTTGTTTTGTCACCATTGTGTCTTTTGAACAGCAAAATGTACTACCAGCTGTTTTAAAGCCAGTAGCTAGAGATTCATATCAAGGCATACACTGTATTCTTCATATGTCTGATTGACAGCTACAGCTACTTTAAAGTTTGAGATTTAACATATGTTTCCTGCAAATATTTCAACCCAATCCTGTAAAGGCCTAAAAGCAAATACTCTTCAATCAATTTTGGCACTCAGATAATGTGATCATTTTTAGAGTTTAATGAAGGACAGTCTTTGCATATAGGCTATTGAAATTTCAGAAATTCAGAAATAAAAGCTTAATATTGGGTTGTCCTTTGCAATAATTACGTATGTATGATCATTACATATGAATATGAACCAGGAAAGTAAGAGTTCATAACCCTGAAGGTTTAATCCAGATACAAGTCTTCTTGTCTTCTACTGCATGGAACAGTCACTCCTGATAACAACTTTGCTTTGAGTGACTTGCAGAGCCTGAAGTAACATAAGACCAACATTCAGGCACTACCTGGAGTTATGCTCTGCATAACAGGAAAAAATTCCTACAAAATACAGTTTTGAAATGTTATGCTTCCTTACTCTGCAATAAATGAGTCAAATCTGCAATACTTTCTTCATGTGAGGGAGGACCATGCCAAAGGTTAGTATGAAGTTAGTATAATTCTTGAATATTTCAAGAAGTAAAAAAAGAAACAAGCCCAACCCAAAAATCTATTCTTATATTGATCTCACAGAGCTTTAAGGATAACTTCCCTCCAGATGGTAATTCTCCCTTGAGACAGTTCTTTTCAACCTAACAGCTCTGGGCCTAATCTCCCTGATAAATGTAATTCCTCAGTGACAACATATCAAATGCTAGCTGAAAATTCAGAGAGATAGGGGTAGCTATTTTAGGTTAAGAAAACAAAAAATGTCATTTATCTTTTCAATAAAGTATCAGGTGTGTCTGTCTTATATAAAACCTTTCTGCGTGTTTGCTGCTACCACGTTACTTCATTGCATTTAGCTTATGATTGCAACTATTCTTTTCTTTGAAGTTGTTTTTAGAGCCCCTACTCAACTAAACCAAGAGACTGTTATGCCAGCTGTTAAAGTTGCTAGTCATTAGAGAGCTGGACCCACCTGTGCAAAGTTTATAAACACATTCTAGAACATAGTCAATATTCCAGACTCTTTCTTTGACATAGATTACGACACCCATGTGACTAGTGCAGCCCTCACACACAGAATAGATCAGACCTATTTTGCTTTGATAATGTACAGGCATTGTCGAGAAGCTTGATGCAGCTCACAAAGCACTGTATTGTTCAAGAAGGCTTTAACTTTCTTCTACTGTACAAGAAAATTACTGAAGTTAAAAAATATGATAGCACAACTAGAAATAATGGAATGAAATCACACTCGTAGATGGAACCTCTTGTGAACAAACATTGAGACAAAAGCTTAGCAAGATTCAATAAAAATAAGTTCTATATAAATGAGAGCAAAATCTCCATTAAATAGGGTATGCTTCTGTAGGATAAATCTGTCATACGTGCCTAAAAGGAAATTTCCTATACAGGGAAGAAAGCACATAGAATCATAGAATGATTTAGGTTGGAAAAGACTTTCAATATCATCAAGTCCAACTGTTAACCTAGCACTACCAAGTCCACCACTAAACCGTGTTCCTAAACAACACATCTGCACATCTTTTAAATACCTCAAGGTATAGTGATTCCATCACCCCTGGGCAGCCTGTTCCAATGCCTGACAACCCTTTTGGTGAAGAAATTTTTCCTAATGTCCAATCTAAACCTCCCCTGGCACAACTTGAGGCCGTTTCCTCCTGTCCCATTCCTTGTTACTTGTCTCCCCTGAGCCTTCCCTTCTCCAGACTAAACAACCCCAGTTCCCTCAGCTGCTCCTTGTAAGACTTGTTCTTCAGACCCTTCACCAGTTTCGTTGCCCTTTGGTCATGCTCCAGCACCTCAATGTCTTTCTTGTAGCGAGGGGTCCAAAATTGAACACAGTATTCAAGGTGCGGCCTCACCAGTGCCGAGTACAGGGGCACAATCACTTCCCTACTCCTGCTGGCTACCTTATTTCTGATACAGGCCAGGATGCTGCTGGCCTTCTTGGCCACCTGGACACACTGCTGGCTCATGTTCAGACAGCTATCAACCAGTACACCCAGGTATTCCTCCAGGCAGCTTTCCACCCACTCTTCCCCAAGCCTGTAGCGTTGCATGGGGTTGTTGTGACCCAATTGTAGGACCCAGCACTTGGCCATGTTGAACCTCGTACCATTGGTTTCAGCCCATCGATCCAGCAAGCCCAGATCCTTCTGTAGGGCCTATCCTACCCTTGAGCAGATCAACACTCTCACCCAACTTGGTGTTGTTTGCAAACGTGAGGAGCCCCCTAAAAGGGAATTAGTACCTTTCCTCTAAGGATCTCTCACCAAACTCAGAGTTGCTGTTGTGGATTGGGGCAATATTTCTGTCATTACTACTCTGTACCATGAGCTATTAATACAGAGGTTGGGATGCAAAAACCTGAATGAGTATCTGTCCGAGCTGAAAAGAAACCGTACAGTCATGTTAAAATATGGCTGTATTTAAGCTAATATATGCTGTCCCACTGAGGAACACTGATGCATTACTTAGCCTACACAGCTAGGTCAAGATCCAACCAGACCAAGGCAGATAAAGCATTTCACGTGCGGAATAAAAGAAAGTTTAAATGCAGAATGGCATTACAATTGAATCTTCTTAACACATAGAACTGAAAGTGCTTTTAAAATACCGGTATGGTGATATATTATTTGATAGCCCAGAGGCAGCATTATAGTTAAGTTTTATCATTAAGGTCAATGGCTCACATGTATAGGAACAGCAAATTCACTCTATAAGGATTAAAGCTGCCAATGCCTTCACGACAGCATTAAATATTTAGAATGCATCCATGGAGAGAATTACTTCTCAATTGTCTTTTTATAATATGATAATATTTCTGTGTAAAATTCCTTGTTATTTGTGGTTGGCTTTAAAGTAAAGAAGGCTCGCAATATGGTAGACACTAGAATGCTTTATTCTAATGCAAAAGAGGTTGGCAACAAAAGTAATTATTTTCATACTTTCATGTCACAGCTTTTAGCATATTGTTGCCATCAGCCTGCAGTTATTTGTACAGTACAAGCACGTAGGTGTGACCACCTTACTGTGCCAAGCTGCTGTGAAACAGCCTAGTCCTTGATGATGGGAGAGAGTGCACTCTCAGAAACTTTGCTGACGATACCAAACTGAGAGAGAGCAGTCAATATGCTGGAGGGCCAGGCTGCTATTCTCAGACTCGAGAAGTGGGTTGACAGGAACCTCATGAAGCTCCATAAAGGCAAAGTATTGCATCTGGAATGGAATAACCTCATGCAACAGTACAGGCTGTAGAGCATCTTGGCTGAAAGGACCTGGAGGGCCTGGAAAACAGAAAGCTGAACATGAGTCAGCACTATGCCCTCACAGCCAGGAAGGCCGACTGCATCCTGGACTCTGAGAACAAGACAAAGAAGGGATTATTCCCCTGTGTGTGGCATTTGTGAGAACAATTCTCCAAAGACCTCTACACGGTGCATCAAGTCCAGGATACCACTATGCTGGTCAGAGGGCTGCAGTATGTGACGTGTGAAGAAAGGCTGAGGGAGCTGTGTTTATTTATCCTTAAAAATGAGAAAGGTCAAAGGAGATCAAAATTAGAAACCTAATGGGGCGGTATAGAGAGGATGGAGCCAAACTCTTCTCAGAGGTGCATTGTGGAAGAATGAGAGGCAGCAGACATGAGATGCAAGCTGGGAAATTCCAATTTGATATAAGGAAACAGTTTTTTGTTTGGTTGGTTGTTGGGGTTTTTTACCATAAGCATTGTCAAAGGAGGCTGGACTAGATGACCTCTGGAGGCCTCAATGAATCTATGACTAACAACAACCAGTCCTTATCCAAACACTTCTTAAAGACATCATTGCCATTCTACACAGCAGTTTGATCAGCCAACACCACAGTTGCAGCAGACTGTGATGTCTGCTATACATAAAGTCCTCACTAGAAACTTCTTGCAGTCTAAGAACTGCAGCATTTGTCCACTAAAATCAAAGCCAGTACAGGCATGACTACAACACATATTAGGCCTCTGAACTCTCAAAACACAGAGAAATTGATTAACCAGGTTATTTGCCTTGAGACATCCCATAAGCAAAAGAATCAGAAGTGAAGAAGAATTCTGTTATGACGCTAAATAATTAACTGCATTAGGAACCTGTTTCAAATTATTTCTGGTTTAACTTCCACTGTACTATCATTTTAAATATGTTAATATTTTAAAACATATAAATCTGTGAACTGTAAATTATTATTACTTCATTTTAACAATATTCCACTTTCACTTTGATTGCATTGAGAATACTTCCATTTTAAGTGTCTTTAACTGGGAAAAAATTTTGAGGGAAAAGAAAAATATTAAAGTAGCTCATACTGTTGTTATTGTTCTCTTCCTATATAAAAGGGGAGAGAAAGAAAGCAGAAGAACAGAAGATGCAACATTTTCTCTTCTGCAGATTCTCATGTGTAGCCGCACTGTTGGAAAAACTTAGACCCATCACAACCTTTCCATGCTGTTCAAGCCTTAACACTCACAGGCAAAATACATGCTGAGGTATAAACTTTCTTTTCAATCTCTCATTCCTCTACTGTCAACCTGACTACAATTGCAAACCGTACTAGAAAGCCCCATGCTAGGGAGCCCCACAAACACCTTCTATACTTCTACATTCTCTTCTGCCTTTCCAAATGTCCAGGTTCCTGTCTGAACCTCTATACTAAATCTGACTACCACAAATCTCAGTGATTAAACCCATGACTTTATCTGGGACAATCTGTATACCCACAGCCTTCCTGTAGATGCCTGAAACTAATGGGGTAGCAACCCCCCTCTTTTGTTAGTGCAGTTTCACCACCTTGCTGTTCCTTGTCTTAGCTAATGCCTTATTTACTCAGCCTTCTGCTGGGGTTTATAGCTATAAACTATAGAGGGACTATAGCTATATTCCATAGCTAGGTATCTCTTCCCATGGGGAACTTTGTAGTCTATGTCCTTAAACTCACTCCTTCAGTAAGTTTTGCTAGAACTTCACTTCTTCAAAGACAAGTTGCCAGTAGGAGGAGACCTACCTGTTGAAATTTCGCAGTGGGATTTGGCAGTATCTCTCCAAGGTTCCTCATATGATCCCCTAAAAATTGGTTTCTGTCATTAGCCAATGGGAACAAGAAAAAGTCTCAAGGTCCCCATGCTTTTGGATGAAACAGGGCGCATGGAACAGATACTACCAGAAACAGCAACGGTACCATTGATCTCAGATTAATAGAGCACTGAACACATCGTCCAAGTACAGCATCAATATTACCACTAGAAAATCACTTGACATATGACTTCCAGCTTGTGTGATTTGGATGCACAGGCTGAGTGCTTGAAAATGGTGTCACTGTAGAACCTTGTAGGATGTTTGTGCAAACACCGATGCAGTCCCCACCACAGCCTCCTGCTGATCCCCTGAGCAGAAAAGGGCAGCCATTCCAGGACCTTTCTTGACTGAAAAAGTTAGGCCAACTGTGATTTCCAGGTTCCCTACTTAACTTTCTACACTGGTTTACTGCCCTCCACCTGACAGAGCAGGAGCATTTTCACATTCTGGGTCAGTTACAGCCACAATCTCAAAGCAATGCTTTATCAAATCCTCAAACAAACCTTAGATTATGTGTACATCTTCTCTATACTTCAGAGGCCATCTTTGTAAAATATTCTTATCTAATGCCTCACAATATTCGCTTTGAGAAAATGAATGCATTAGTTGTAATAGTTATAAAATATAGCAATGTGTCCTTGGCTTTCAAGGTCACTTCTGATGACTTCTATTAAAACAGTTCATATTCTATATAATATTTTAATTTCATTTCATTTTACTAGCCAAGAAATTAAACTGCCTTCTTTAGAAATATCAATATGATTTAAAGGAAGTTACCTGAGTAAATAAACTCAGATGGCTATTATTAATTTGCCCTTCCTGCTATAGGCTTTACATTTAGAGAAGTCATTAAGAAGCTGAAGACATACATTTCTGAACTTAATAAAACAATTATGTATTTTTAAAATAAATTTAAAAATTAAAATTCAGTGCATCAGTAGTTTCATTCCTAAGAAGGAAATACAGGAGTACAATGCTTCTGAATTGGTGTAAGGCCAGGTTAAAGAAAGCAGCAGCTCTGGTTTTAGGAGGACAAAGAGCATTCCTGTTCTAAACAGTTCTGTCTCTTTTGTTGTCAGCAGCACTGATATACAGTGTCTTCTCAGAAATCTTTTAATAGCTATGCAGTTATTGAAGTATGACCTTTTTACATTTTAATAACCTGGAAATTGCATTTTTTTTTATCCTTAGATTATATACTATCAGATAACCATTAAATTCCTCCTGCCAGGCACAACGTATAAATGAAATCTGACCTAAATACCTAATTTCAGATTGGGGTCATTATTGCTGCTTCTTTTGAAGTATCTAACTGATTGTAACCAAAATACATTTGATGAGAAAATGTTGATAAATCTCCACTGCATTATCAGAATTAAATTGTTAGGCTTGCTAAGGATACAAGTATGGTTTTTCACACCAGTTTGTGTCCAGTTTTTAAAAATGAATCAAAGTATCCAGTAAGAACTGCTGAAAGCAAAAGAAGTAGAACAGAGTCACGCTCCATGATTTACACACCCTATTCAGCATAGATATGGCAAAGGTCCCAGAACAGTCTGTGAGTTTCTCAAGGCCACAGTAAAAGCCAAAAAGAACGAGATGAGTAAGCAAAAGTTTTTCTTATATGATCATTTAAACATTCTTGAAGGTCAGATGATGAGAAACATTCTTAACATGCATGTAGAGAAATTGCAATAAATATAAATAATTTTTAGTTGCAATCAGTGTTTTGCCTGATCTTATTGCTGACCACTACAACTCTCTATTCAGTTTTCAGTCCAGGTTTAACAACCTATTTTTAATCTGGGGGGGTTTTGGTTTTTGGGGTTTTTTTTTTTTTTTTTACACTTTTAATTATGTAACATATTTTCACAGAAGACCTAGGAGATGATATTTCTCTGGAAGAGCTATTTGGATCTGAGTCTACAAGGATGCTCACTGACATTTTGACTATCTTCTGTCCTTGTTTAAAATGGACTAATTTCTGAATATGATAACATATGGTAATAGAAGCTTCAGATTTTTTATTCTTTTTAGACATCAATATTAGAGTTTTAGAAGTGCATATTATTTACCCAGATGTTCTATTGAAATGAATGGCAAAGTGCCCACTGGCTTTAATTGGAATAAAGATAGGCCACCGCTGAGGGTTTTCATAAATTCTTCCTTAGAGCATAATACATAGCGTACATCTGTTGAATAACTGCCAGACTGAGCCATTTTTTAGCTTATTGTATATTCAAGAGTGATCAGAAATGGTAATGCTCTGTGAATTTGAAGCCATAAATCCTCTGAAACGCAAGTTAGATTTATAAACTGAAGACTTATTCTGCTAATGCTTACCAGACTAGCTGTCTGTACACACATAGGCAAAGCCTATGACTGAGGATATTTGTAGGATTACTTTTAACTTCAGATTTTGGGGTTTTCTTGACAGGTTTTGGGTTTTTTTTTCATTTTACAAGGCAGCAGACAGAAATAACATTTGATTTATCATGGTTCCATGATAAATGGAATTTATCCATTCCATGGATTTGTCTTATTGTATTGGACTGCTACCATTATTCTTTGAAACTGGCAGGACTCAAAAGAGTACCCAGAAGGGAATGAAAAAGAAACAAATTCTGAAAGGCTCATGTCTTGCTGAATGGCTCAATATAAAATTTCTCACACTGACAACAAATTGTGCCATGTTTGTCCATTAAATATAAATGTCATTAGCTGATGTGATTGATACCTATTTGGCTTTTACACATTATTTATTTTAACATCTTTATCTCTCTTGGGTTGTATATTTTGCTTTTGTTTTTTGGTGGGTTTTTTTTGGTGTGTGTTTTTTTAATATAGTATGTGTCATAATAAAAAAAAGAAAAAATGAATTTTGGAAGCATCTTGGGAAAAAGAGGTAAAAAAATATTTTTACCTCATCGTTTTAATTCTTTAACTAAGAAGTGATAAGCAGCAATTTTTTTTTTTTTTTTTTTTACAATCCAAAAATCAGTACACAAATGTACTAATTGCTCCTCCCAAACATATATATGGAAGGCTCATTGGCCTAGCCAGTTTCTCTTGACATGTTTAATTTACAGATTACTTTTACCTTCCTACTCAGCAATCATGTTACAATACTTTTGTGGTGTCATTTGGTGAGTAATGTTGCTGAAACTGAGAAATATCAGCCTAGTAAATAAAAAAATTTATATTACACTTACATAAGTTTCTGTAAGTGTAAACTGAGATTTCCTCTGAGAAACTACATGTTTTAGTGATATTATATATAATATATAAGAATATAAAAAGGTATCATTACCAATTTAGAAAATAAAGTTGAAAGGTTACAATACATAGGAGGACTGAATCAAATTAATCAAAATCCTCCTGAAGATGCCTAGGCTTCCAGCTAACAATATTGTTGAAGTAGAAGTGGTTTCAAGATGTCACACGAGAAAAATTATGTTCCCATTTTGAACATTTTTTCAATGCAGTTGCAGAATTTTTATCCAATAATTTATTAGCAAACTCTATACACATATCTAAAACACATTAGTCAACTTTGTTCTAAAAACTAAATTTCTAAAACTGAATCATGCTGTGTGTTTTCTCAATGAGGCTTCTTGGGAAACAGACATGAAAAGAACTTTCCCCTAGGTTGTGAAAAACAAATTTCCTAGCCTTAGAAACAGTATCTCATGCAGTGTGGCATACAAATAAATACAAGACATACAGCACTGAAAAACATGAGGTTTTTGCTATGAACGAGGTACTTTACAGTGCAATAAAAGACAAGTCAGTGCCTGAGATACTATTAACCAGACGTATAGCAATGCTTCCTCAAATTCCCTATGTGATTATAGTTTCGCTTTGTTTTGTACAGCTTAGTGATTTAAAAGCTACATCACAGTATTTATTTGGAAGGAAAAGGGAAAAAATAAAAATTTAAGTCATCCTAAGGAGGAACAGAATTGTTTTAATATTCTCAGTCTCTGCAAACCCATTAACCTACTGCCCTGTGGCTTTATGTAAATTATATGACTGGACAGTAATGATGCCAGTGGGCATAGTTAGCAACCGAAATTGTGAGTTCTTGCACATCCCTAGCAGAACCCAAAACCGTATAAGAACATCTTTTTTTTTGCTGTGCTTGTTTTGTACTTTCTTTTTCATCCATCTCCAATGCATGCCTGAGGTATGGTAATTCCAGCCTTCTGAGAAAGTGTACATTTGGGATGGCTGTCAGTTACTTGTATAAAGAGAGCAAAGGAAAATAAGTGCTCCATATACCTTCAAGCCAGCATTTTCAAAAGACTTGCCTCTATTCTATGAACATAACATAGTCTGTTTTTCTGTGCCCACTTAATCTGGGCAAAGAAAATTTTAAGACTGACGTTGTAATGAACTCTGTTGTAAGTAAACATAAAGATGTAGTAGAAGTCTTTGCAGCAGGCATTGTGATCTTGGAAACGCTATTCTCTCCTCAACAGTGTTACAACCCTTAAAGAGTTTAAGATACAAGAAAATGTAACTCTGGCATTCCTGTTTTAAGTGCTCTCAAACTCTAGCTGAAGACACTGAACTGATTTTTTTAAAGAAACCAAAGGCCAAAATATCACTAAACTTTCTGTTTTATCTTTCAAGAAATAACATTGAGAGCTTTCAGAAAAATCAAAGATTTCTTGCATAGTTTGGTGAATCTGTGCAAGGCACTACAAACAGGAAATTGAAGAAAAATAAAGACGGGTTTTTGGGAAGAAATCTGCATGACATTTGCTACTGTAGAAGAAGAAAAAAGGCCTGCTAGCTGTATGCAATGGGTACAATTTAGGAAATAATTTATGAAAGCAGCAAACCCGAAGAAAGCACTGCAGGAGAATTTATCATTGCAGTTATGTTCTAAAAACAACCTACAGAAGCAGTCATTTGAACAGTGTCTTTCAAAAAAGTGATCATTACAAAACTGAATCTCTATTATTTCCTCTTTCAGTGGGATAATTTTGGCTAGCTAAAATAAGTAGCTACAGCATTGCCAGCGTGTATCAGAAACTGTGAGAAGTATAGAGGGTCAATGCCCCATGACTGCTAAGCACAACCTGAATTTCATTCACCCTGTAACAAGGACTTCACTTGGAGTCTGATAACCCTTTCCTCCCAGCCTCATACTAAGATGCAGCCTCTATTCTGCTCCCAGGTCCCAGTGGAGGTCAGCAGCTAGGCCAATATTCATCTGAGAGTTGAGACACCCCAGTGCTTTATTGATAATAGAGCGGCTGCTTTTCCCCAAAAGGCTTTCCCCACCCCATGTCTTCATAAGGGGGTTTTCAGCCATGTAACTCAACATAGCAACTGTTCTGTGATCCCTTCTGGAAGATACCTTACTGCTCCCACCAATGAACCATAGTTTCTGCATTCATATCTGCTCAAAGAGAGGAAGTATGGGCAAAGATCTCTCAAGAAAGGGCTCCTTCCCAGATACACTCTCCACTCAGGGTTTTGGGTTGTTTGGGTTTTGGGTTTTTTTAAACATTGGAGGTTGCACTTTTGAGCAGGAGCTCAGAGCTCTTAGCCTGATAATTACACAAATCTACAGAAATGCTTCCAGTCATGGCTGACCATAAGGTCACAGAATCACTGAGGTTAGAAGGGACCTCTAGAGATCATCTAGTCTAATTCCCTGATCAAAACAGGTCATCTAGAGCAAGTTATTATGCAGGAATGTAGACACCAGAGCCTCTCTGGGCAACCTGTTCCAGTGTTCCACCCTTACCAGTAAAAAAGGTTGTTTCTTCTGTTTAAAGGGAATTTCTTGTACTTTTTTTCCCCTTTACCTTTTGTCCTCTAACTGGGTACCACTGAGGAGAGTTTGGCTCTGTTTTCTTTACTTTCCTCCCATCAGGTATTTACATAAATTTATAAGAACCTCTCAGAGCCTTCTCTTCTCAAGACTAAACAGTTCCAGCTCTCTCCTTGTATGTCAGCCTCCACTCAAATATCAGATGCTCCAACCCCTTAGTCATTGGGTCAGAAATCATCAGCAAATAGAAGCAGCTGACATTAAGTTTCTAAATTGAGAGTAACAGGGAAATGAGAGCAAGGATTCCTATACTACCACCTATACCACATAGCACAGCAGTTTTGTTTTGTTCCTCAGCGTCAGCTTTGAAGACAATAAAGACAGAGAGCAACCACAGGATTAGTTGTCTTTTGAGTAGCCCTAAAATGAGTGAGCCAGCCTGACAAGTTTAGAAGTGTCACAGCTACTAGCGTTCCTGCCCTGAACTAAAATACTTCTTAGAAGAATTGAGTAACAGTTTAAATGGATCTGGAAATCAGCAATGCAAGAGTGAACATGAGATATGAGTCAGCATGGTGAGAAGCATCTTATGTTTGATGTGAGAGAGGCACAGTCTGTGAAGGGTTGTGAAGAGATGATCTATGCAATAACTTTCTGAGTGGATGGGAGAGGACTAGACTGCATTTGTCAAGCCTCAAAAGAGACACTGTAATACTCAGAACATAAATATTTTGGGCAAGAGTTTTAGGATGAAGGGTACAAAAGTTGAAATACCTCTGTATTTCAGAGATAAAAGCTTGGATGTGAGATGGACAATGGAACCAAGAAGGAAGTTAGTCTCAAATAAAGGATCTACATGACAGGTAGACTGTTACTATTATCAATAGTGAGTGAGAAAGGAGGAAGTAGAGACGGTTTGAGGAAGACATTTGAGAGTTCTGTTTTAGATATTTTGTGTTTATGTCTAGACATCTACAATAGACCTCTGTCAGACAACCAGCCCAGTTTTCAGTTTAATTTTGATTACAGTCAATAGATCTGGAGTAGAGTGGTAGATCTGTGCAAGTCATCAATGTAGAGACTAGCACTAAAACTTCCAAAGCATTTCACGGGTAACGGAAATTATACCCTACAGACCTTACCTAACCATAATTTTGGTAGGAGTTTTATCCATTTAAAGATTTCACGGTTGATATCTTTGTTTCATGTAAGTATCCATAAAGATACTTCATGTCCCAAACAGCATTGCTCTGCAATTTTTGTGGAAATTTATACCTCTGCAAAATGGACATAAAATGTGACTTTTGTTTTCATAGTACTCAGCAGACACTTTCAAGGTATAAATCACAAAAAGGGGTAGAAGGTGCCATGGAGTCAGAACAGTAGCTTTCTGCATCCATTTTGCAGAGGTATAAATTACAAGCGCAAACTGCTACTGAATTGAACCAAGCACCAGTACTTAGGTACTAACAACAAGCGCTTTCCTGTTCACCTTTACAATAGGTTATAATAGGCAAGGCAATTTCTGAGAACCATTTTTACCCTTAGATAAGCACCTTGAACTACTTTTACATGTGAGTAGGAAGGGTCAAATACAACTAAAGAAAAAAAGAGAGAAAAGAAACCAATAAGTACTTTAAAAGGGTAAAGGTTTATTCCACTAAACCAGCTAATGCATGTGTGGTGTGAGTGGCGTAAGCAGAGAATGGAAATGTGAGATTTTGCATTACTGAGTGGATATATTTGCAAATATCATACAAAGAGGTTGTAAAGCCTTTAGAAAATATAGACCATTAACTCTGTAGCTTCAAAACTTCATTTGCTATGTTCTGATCTATGAGAGAGTTCCTCATGTATATGAAATACAGAAGTGTCCAGCATGGATGAGCAGCTAAATAAAACAAGAAATCAAAATACCTATTTAAACAGAAAATGAGTTTTCAAGGAAAGAGCTAAGAGATGTCTCATGAGCCCAGCATGTATCTTCTCCAGCCGAACTTTATAATCTGCACTGACACTCCACACAAACGAATCGAGGAGGATGCTTCATGTTCCAGTGTTGCTAAGCAACATTACTGTCCAGCAGCAGGGATGCAGTATGAAGCACTAATCTATAAATGATTTTCTGAAAAATAAAACAGAATCTTTCAATATGATTAAATATTTTTGCCAGACTTTTTGGGTTGTTTGTTGTTTTTGTAGTTTTGCTTTAGAAAGAAAGTATCAAGTATAATTTGAATGCATTGTTTGCCAGACAGCCTCTGTCTTACACAATTTGCTTTTAAAATTGTCTCCTGTTGATCTTTTCTTCATAATGACTTTCAGTATCTTCCACTGAAATTACGTATTTTACATTGAATTCTTTATTCCATTAAACAGTTCCTTTTTGCCGATGTCATAAGAGGAGTGCTGGATAGTGAGTAAATATTTTCAAATGAACTGACCCCTTTCACTAACACATCATTTTAAGTTGATGTGACACAAAGCTGTGAAGACTATAAAACACATAAACACATGAAGAATCTGTTAGTCACAACTAAACAAACCACTCTGCCAAGTTTTCTAATCTATTACATGCTAATTACTTTCACACTTGTGAAAGTATGTTTGTTTTGCTGAAGTGCATAACTTGGTAAGCAAATTCAAATTCCTAAAATAATTTGCGTAAGGAAAATCAGAGTTGCAGCCTGGGGACATTTTACTATATTGATGTAGAAAGAGAACAGAAGGAGCTGGACTTCAGGGTCTCAGTCCCAGGAAGTCCTGCATGCAGATAGTGCACACACCTTGTGTAGCACGTGCTGTGAATCTGGACCATTCTATACAGTGCAGGCTTATTTTACACGGCAAGCTGACAAGCAATGTGTTCAGAACAGACCTTCAGTACTTTCTGAACACAAGGAACTTACTGTGAGGGAAAAATCATCATCAGTCAGTACATCTCGTAAGTTCATTATATTCCAGATGTACAGCATGTACTGTATACACACTTGATCTGCAAGTGTGCAGCAGCTGTCAGATGTATTCCTGGCATCAGGAATGCTGGCCAGAACTATTGACCTTGCTCTGATCACAGGGCTCACATCTACTTGCTGTGCCTGTGCTGCAGTTTTGTGTGCAATAGATTCCTGAAGGGACAGTAGCCACTTGCCTGTCTTTTTCCCTGAAGATCATTTTATAGGTATTGCTTCAAATTATAAAGAGTGATCAGAGAAAATATATGTATGTGTGTATATACATATATATGGATCATTAACAATCCCTCAGTCCTTTCATTGAGATCATATTTTGTATTTAAATAAACATTTTTATTTCTTGCTTTTGGATATGCACAGCCACCCATCCATAAAGATGACTGCATATACTGAAACCAGAGCTACTGTATTTTTTAACTGAGCGTGAGGAAGATTCTTACAATATAACTTCATATTGTCAGCGACACCATCCTAGAAGGCTTCTGCTTAGGGCCTTTCTATTGGACTATGAAGGTGGTGTCTCTATGGGTACACCTGTATTGCATTTCATGACCCCACGTCCGAGGTTGTGCTCATATGTTATTCTTCACTCAGCTTGATCCATACGTGTCCACTCTGCAAGCCATGTCTCATCTCGTTTGTCCTTGTCTCATCTGCCTTTTCACAGGAGCAAATTCAGGTATATCAGGCATTGATATTTTGTGCCAATCAGTGCCTCAGCCTTTCAGGACCATCAGGTTTCAAAAAATAGGTAGAGCAGGGTTTGCCCCACCACTGTGCAAGATTCAGGATCTTCCAGTTGCAGCAGCTCTAAACTGTTAGATTCTCTGTTGCTCCCAACAGAAGTCAGTAGTACCCAGAACTATCTCCATTCTCCAGCTCCAGGGTATGAAATTGTTCCTCTTCTCCCTAGCATCAATCTCCTGGACAATAATATTGCACTGCTCCCCTCTGTCAACACAAACCCCACAAGAGCAACTCCGTCCAGAGGGCCGCTGAGCTGTCCCTCCAAAGGACTCACAGCTGAACAGCACAGCTCGGCCCCCCTGACAAACACAGACTCTGCTCTTGCACTCGCCAGGGTTTGCCTTATTGTCTAACCTCTGCATTGTACCAGGCTTCCCCGCATCACCTTCAGGGGTTATACAGAGGAGGTGGTATTTCTCACGTATTGCATGTCTGCTAGTATTGTTATCTGTTATCTTGTGGTGTGTTTCAAATGACAGTTTTGGCAGGCCAGTTGAAGAGCCCAGATCTGCACAAAAAATTTCCTTCAATTGTACTCGACCATTTTCACTGAACTGACCAGAAATAGTGATGAGAATATCTCTGCCAGCCTGAACTCTCTCCTAGACCAGTCTGCAAAATCCAAGCAAATCTGTGACACTTGGGTGAGATTGCTTCAAATCTGTACTTGAAATGCTAAAAAATTTGCTGAGGAAGAACTATTCCTTTTGCTTATACATTTTATATCAGAATCTGTTTCCTGTGCATTTTCTTCACAGTTGCTGAAGAGAAATGAGACACTGCACTTCCGGCATTAAAGGACTTTTTCTGTCCAACAATATAGCCAAACACCATAAATTTTGTCAATGTAGACAGAAATCAGGTAGCAGCCGGACAATACTACGCTGCTTTAAAGGAAGTAATAGTCATATTTAAGTTTAGAAGTATGGCAAATGAAATTATTAAAAATCACGTCCTTGAAGATAATTACATAATGTACTTGTGCTTAAGAGCATTTACAGCTTGAATAAGATCTGACAATACAGGAGACCATAACTAAGCCACCCATGGCAGAAGTAGAAAAGGATAGATCAGGGTACAGCAAGCACTGTTGTGCAACCATTTCGTATGGGATTTAAAGTCTGATATGTAAAAACACAATACTGAAAAAAAATCCAAACCATAAATTCAGCCAACTCAGAAAACAGAGGAAAATACATTACTTCTATGGATCTACAGAACACATTGCAAATTACGTTGAATGCCTGGCAAAAGAAGCAATATGGGTAGAATGATTGGGTATTTTACTACCATATGCCTTAATGTTCCCCTATATTATAAAATATGTGAAATAACTGAGCCAGATGTTGTAGTTTTGCATGTGGATGGAAGCGATATACTGGTAACTTTTCTGTACTAACACAGAAATGGTTGCAGGCTACCCTCTCAGCTGGTGACCTTGCTACTTGGTGGCGTTAGCAGCTTGCCACTTAATGGTGGCTGAGTCTTAGGAGTCAAGTCTTAGGCTGAGTCTTATTCCTGAGAAACAAGATTCTCATTCTTTGTGTCTTACATGTAGCTGCAACCTTTGATTCCTAATGTGAGTATTTCAGGCTTGCTGAATTCTGTACTGAGAATAGTACAGAACCATACCAGCACTCATTTCCTGGGCAGAGATTGCTTTGCTATACTAAGCATGCAAAGTTAATGGATGTATTGGTTTCATGCTCCCAAATACTATGGCAACACAGAGTTGACATCAAAGAAAAGTTTAGCTGTGCAAAAGAGTTTGTCTACAGAATTAAAATCTGATTTAAGACAACAGCAATTCAGTAGAAATTCTATCAGCTGTCATTGTTAGTGAAAGATCACATATGACCAGTATGCCAAATTTAGCATTATTATCTGCGCTGAATACTATCAAGCTTCTTAGAGACAGACAAGAAACCTTTTTCCCAAGGGTGGACACGAGAGAGTTGATGTTCAATTGCTGACAGAGATACTGCTTCAGAAACCATCAATAATAAGACAGTTTCCCAAGGGGGAAGAAGCTTGTGCAACGCCCATTTTGAAAAAGCCCTCTTCCAGATAACACTTTGACACACATTTGTTGTGGGGTTCCTCCTCCCTTTCTGTGTTCTCCATCCCCTTCTCCCCCTTTATGTGCCTGGCAGCATGGTTGGGCATATGCTATCTTGCATCTGGGGAGCAGCCCAGCTCTGCAAGCAGACCCACACAGGAATCTCCAGCTGCCCCTGTTACTGCGAAATGTCTGGAAGGAGTCCGCAGTTTCTACAGGTGCCTGGAATAAATATGGCAGCAAAAACACTATTGCAAGTTTTGCAAGGGTGGTATTTGAGGATTCCTGAAGATGATTTACCAACACACATCTCCATGTGTCTCCTCAGTTGTTTATGTTAAGCAGCCATGCTTCAAGCAGGTGCCACAGCTCAGGCCAGCATGATGTCTAGGCACATCTTCAGTTGGCAGGATTTGTTCTTGAACATGGCTTAACATGCAGAAGTTGTTACCTCATGCTTCCCAAAGACGCATCAGAACTTTGCTCAGAGTACAGTCAGATTTAGTGGTGTTTTGTAGAGGCACATAGACCACAGCCTGACAGAGCAGAGTACAAGGAAGCTCCACAGATCCCCTAGGATACTAGCCATAAAACCAGCCATGAACCACACTCCCACCTGCTATCCATAAACCTCCTGTTGCCATATTCACACAACCGATAGAAGTGCCCTTGAGCACAAGTTAAACTTCCAGCTCCACCTGCCATTTCCTCACAGTGTAGGTCTTCACACTTCGGTGTGCCACACTGTGTGTGTGGTGCAAAATGCTTTCTCAGATTAAGCATTAGAACCCTGCAGTCAAGATTGCAGCTCATCCTGATGGGAGCAACTTCAAGTACAGTGCTTCAAGTACAGTCAACTTCATCCTGACCACTTTACGTCATGCAGAGCAAGTTCCTGCACTGCAAACAGAACTGGCTGGAGTAGCTGAACATCACTGCCTACTGGGCGGCCAGGAAACAGCTTTTTATCATGACACGTGATGGGAAATGTGAGATTATGTCTGCTCAGTCTCTCTAGCCCACTCTCATTCTAGTTGCGAAGGAAAGATTCCTTTCCTTAGGGAAGGGTTTTCTTTGAGATGGGAGGCACACTATTTTGTTTTTGCAGCTTTGTAGAGTGACTCAAGTAGCATCAATCAATTGCAGAAAATTTAGCAGCAAATTAAAAAATCACTAATGGAACAGTACAGTTGATTCTTACTACTAGTAGGCAGGAATCATGCATAATGTAGCAGCTATTGTTAATTGCACAGGTACATGATTATTTAAACAGGTTTTGCAGATATTTAAAATGCATGGCAGGACAGTACAATACATTGACTACTTTATCAACACTCTCTCTAAAGTGAATATGTCAAGAGGCATTGCAGATTCCCTTTGACAATGCATCAAAACAATTCAGAAATTTATTATATCCATTCTGTTTTAAGAACTTATTATATAACATGCCATTTATAATGGATATAAAATGCTTAAAGATATTTTTATTTAAGAATCTTTTGTAAAAATGATATATAGCCCAGAAGAACTATGATGGGAAAAGATCAAAGGGAAAAAAAGTTATTTTTCTCCCTTTTTTTCCCCTTCAGTCTGTTATCTCTACATTTGACAGTGCTGCAGGTGGTCAGCTTAATTATTTTCTCCTCTGTAGCTAGTCAGTCTGTCAGTTCCCATTCTTGTTTCAAAGGTCGTAGCAGCAAAGGAGGGTGGGGGGAAAGGAAGGAAATGAAATAGGACAAACCCAAAATCTGACAGGACTCTCAAAGACAGTAATAAACTCACACCTTTGATTCATATTTTCATTGGCAATGACCCCACAAGTGTCAAGAAATATAAACCAGGGTACACTAAGGTTTTCCTTATTTTGACATGACATAACATCAGTACATATAAACTAGTGGCAGAAACTAATTGTTTTTTCAAACCCTATACTAATGGGGAATGGACCAAGGTGGCAATGAGTTAGTTGTATTCAAGGATTAATTAGATTCTACCCTTTATGTTGCATCAAATTCTAGCTGATTCAAAATTCTTTTTAATTTCTTGTCTTGTTTTGGAACAAAACAGGAAAATGCTGAAAGGTGAGCTGTCTTCATAGGTTTCTTGGACATTAGGCTCTATTTTATGAGAAGACCGTTATCTCATTATTAGGAGCGTATCTGAATAAGACCTTGGTCCCTCAGCTGGAGATCTCACTATAGCTAGAGAGTTTGTCTAATCAATACAGGAAAGGAAAAGAAAAGCTGTTGCAAATAGAATTTACAGGAGGGAATTACCTAATTCCCATTGAAAAATCATTGATATTTGAGCACTTCAGGCTACTTTCAAACACCCTTTCAAGAACTTCATTCTCTCTGCTGCTCAAAAGAGACCAAGTTTTGGATGGTTCACAGACATTCATTCTTAAAATTACTGAACATTTCTATTACATACTTAGAAGTTCCTATTAAGATAAAGTAAACAAATTACATCTTTTTCACATTATGCATGTGTTGGATGGAAATGTAATGTTGACTACGTATTTATTTCTATGGTTACAACCTGCTCATTATTGGAGTGCTGTGGACAAACACTTTATTGTACTATACTCATTCAGAACCTTATTCCTTTAAAGGAACAAGATTATTTGCAATGAATACACTGCTACAAAATTAACACAAACCTAACCATTGTAGTAATAAACATAGATAAATAAAGCACAAAGTGGGACAGCTGATTTCTCAATAGGAAATAGGCAGCTGGACTATTAGCCAGGAATAACCAAGTGGACAAAGGCTCAGTATAATCCTTAGTTTTGAAAAGACAAGAATGGTTACTACAGCATAGTAACCCAAAACAAATACGTGAAATAAGAAAAATAGGCAATAAGCTTTAAAAAAAGGGCAACTAAAATAATTTACCAGGAAGAATATTTGCTACAAAAATTGTAACATTTTTAGAATACATTAGAACAAGACACCTGCTCTTTGGACCTTCACACTCTGAACCAAGGAATGCAGCACATTTCATTGAGTCAGTGTGCTGGTTTTGACTGGGATACAGTTAATTTTCTTCACAGTAGCTAGTATGAGGCTGTGTTTTGGATTTGTGCTGAAAAGAGTGTTGATAATACAGAGATGTTTTCATTACTGCTGAGTAGTGTTCACACAGAGTCAAGGCCTTTTCTGCTTCTCACACCTCCCCACCAGCGAGGAAGCTGGGGGTGCACAAGAAGTTGGGAGGGGACACAGCTGGGACAGCTGACCCCAACTGACCAAAGGGATATTCCATAGCATATGACGTCATGATCAGCAATAAAAGCTGGGGGAAGAAGGAAAAAGGGAAGACATTGATAGTTATGGCATTTGTCTTCCCAAGTAACTGTTACACGTGGTGGAGCCCTGCTTTCCTGGAGATGGCTGAACACCTGCCTGCCAAAGGGAAGTGATGAATGAATTCCTTGTCTTGCTTTGCTTGCACGCATGGCTTTTACTTTCCTGATTAAATTGTCCTTATCTCAACCTGTGAGTTTTCTCACTTTTACTCTTCTGATTCTCTCCCCGATCCCACCAGGGAGGAGTGAGCGAGCAGCTGTGGTGTTTAGTTGCCATCTGGGGTTAAACAACAGTCAGCTTTCAAAAAGCATGAATTTTCTGTGCAACATAGAAAAGTAGCTGTAAGCATGACACTTTATATCAGTTTAAGGTTTTTTCTAAACACGGTCAGTTACGACAGTTCTGTTGCTGAGGTGCATTTAAATACATAAAAGAATTAAGATACCATGTATCTTTATGATAGCCTCTTCATCCTTCTGGTATATTAGCCCTTTTGCTGAACAACTGAGAGATTTAGATTTGTCTGATAGAGGTAAGTATTGGAAATTCTCATTCTTTAAATTTATTTTTTATTGAGATTTGGGAGCACACTTTCTTTCTAGGGCATAGGGCCACCTCTGGCTAGGGTAAAGCAATGCAATGCTCCTTAAACTAACAATTACTTTACTTTATGGCAGCTGAGGACTTAATCTTCAAAAACTTTTGAAAGTGTACTTCCAAATGGCTGGCATTTTCCAAGTGTTTCTCATGATAAATCATGATTTTTTCCTCTGACATTCTGTTATTTTCCTTAGCCAAGATGCCTTTTGCAACTGAAAGTAGTTAAAGGAAAGAATTGTCACTGATGACTCAGACTAGCACAGAAAATCAAGCCAGAAATGTCACATGGGGGTGGTACTGGAAGACAGGCTACCATCAAAGCTACAAGCAACCCCTTTCTGCTTACACAAACAACCTTTACCTTTATATTAGTCATTTATTGCTTGGCACAATGGTATATCAGCCAGCACATCATCTTTAACCTAACAATTGTTTCCTCTTAGAAAAGGAAATTGTGTAATGTCAGAAAACACAATAGGAAGAAAAAGAACTTTTCATAGCAAATCATATATGATCAACAACCGTGTTTTCTGGGCTAGCTCATGCACTCCAACTGATACATGCTTACCCAGATAAAAGGCAAAGGACCAAAGGTTGCACAGTGGCAGTATCACTACAATTGAGACAGAGTTACCAGTCCCTTATCATATCTTTAAAGAGGTAATTATACCCTGGGTGTAAAACTACGACTACATGAGCAAATAATCATTCTTCCTTCAACCACAGAAATCCTAGCATCGTTGGCCATATCTGGGCAAGCATGAAACACCAGAACTTCAGCTACAAAATTAATTGCTCTTGGAAGATGGATGTTTTCAGAGTTTATCAACTTTATTTCTCAAGTACTCTGCCAGCCCAATTTCTGTAAATTCATTATTTTTTTTAGTGAGAGGCAAATGGTTAGCACGAGCAAGTTCTACTGTACTTAAGTGAGTCTGGATATTCATGTAACGATGCAACAATTTTGATAGTAGATCTGCCAAAACAGACCTAATCAACCATTTCCAGAAACCTGTCTGCATAATTTCCAATATGAAATACTTAATGCAGTTTTGTGATGCCATGGAAAAGAGAGATTGGATATTATCTAATTTGATTTGCTTGTTTTAAAGATGAAGAGGCCTGGTGCAATCATTGTCTTGGCATGCACCTACAACAAAAATGGCTTCAAATTAAATTGAAAAATAATCTGGATAACATTGGTTAGGTTTGCTCAAACAAATTTGGTCAATTCATCTTCCATTTTATTCCCAAGCTTATTTATAAGAGACATTAGAGACAGGATGTTATTTATGCTGATGGCCCATACATCCAACGGGAGCATAAAAGCTGATTGCTCAAGTGTTAAAAGAGTCATTCCGGTAGTCCTGAACAGCCAAAACCTACATACTCAAGTAGCTTAGGAGTGTTGGTGTAAATCTACAGGCGAACAGAGGAAAGAAAATAGTTGCACAGGAGGGCATTGAGAAGTGAAAGAAATTGCTAATTCTTCCTCCACCACGTTTATAGTTTTCCTCTTCTGTTGCTTTTTCCTGCTTGCTTTCCTATTTCTATTCCTTCTCTTCCCTTCCTCACTCAATAAAGATGTCATGCTCTGTTTGCAAGCTTATTGCATTTTGTTTCAGCCAACCATTTAGGGTCCATCTGCGTGAAAAAGAACAAATGGAAGCATGAACATCAGCCCACTCCACATTCAATGACAGTACACCTTTGTTGCCAGTGGTCTGGAGAATCTTAATCCGGCTTTGCATTTAGAAATCATCTATCAGCTCCTACTATTCAGCAAGAGTTCCTTGATTCTAATACCACTGCACCACAACCACTACCTTCCCTTCCCCAAGGTAGCAATTGGCCTCATGTTTTGACCACAAAACCAGTCAAGGGAGAAAAACAAAGCTGTAGAGCTAGAGTGACCAACCCCACACATCAGTGAGAATAGTAATATTGAACAGCAGAGGCAGCCAATAAACACTGCTCACACAGATTGAAATTTGTTCTTGTGATACATCCAATTAATAATGAATAGTAAACCTATTAATGAGATCCAAGGTCTATTAACAAAACACAAACAAAAAGACTGAAGCTGATCATATTGATTATTTGCAGCTAAGACTTTCACTACATTTAGCACTGAATGATTTGAAGAGAGCTCACTATAAATTCACAAATCTCTGCTTTGAGACAAAGCCTGAAGGAACTTGAACAAACTCTGAACTACATCTTAACCAAGTGTCCTAACCACTGAGTCTCCCAATATTCAGGGTTGTGTATCTCCAGTTAGTTTTTGTTCAAATGGGAGAAATGTCAAAAGTTTCGATTGAAAGAAGGAAAAGAAAATTTAAATCACATAAAACAGCAACTTGTCTCTAATCAATTTTTTTAAAATTACTTTTAAACTTCTTTGTACACTGTTTTGAGATCTGTGGATGAGATATGCTGAGTAAGAGCAGGATATGATTATTAGTGCCTCCTGAGGGAAGAAAACGTCTCTAATTAGGGTCATTTATTGTGAATGGAATGACAGGCCTCCTGTCCTGACTATAAGTTCCGGGAATAAGAGTGTTAAATGAAAAAACAATATGTTAATATGTTTTAAATTATACCGTATATGTTATTATATATAATATAGTAATCCTGGTCTGAATCTTACTTTCCTATTATTTTCATATTAATTTTTTTTCTAGGAATTTATTAGGAAATACTCAGTGATGAAAGAAGGGATTCCCAAGTACAGGTGCAATACCAATAGTGCTGTTGTAATCAAACCAAAGAGCAGTAATTTCCCTGATATATGATATGGTTGGAGTTAGCTGTGGAGGACTAAAAGTACCCCACCCTGTAGGGAAGAGTGATTTCTGATCTACAGGTACGCCATTAAATAATATCTTGAGATAGCACTAATAATTTTTTCCCAGCTGCATATATAAATAATAAAGAATGTTTACCTGTACCCTTCCTCATGATTTTTCCATGCTAGACCAGGTGATATAGACATAGCAGTAAACATGTTGAATTACTGGGCTCTTGTAGAAGTGCTTTGTGCTGGTTAAGGTCCAGAGATGCTGCTCATACTCCAGAGACAAGTCATCCTCACATGTTATATAATATGCAGATTCACCTCTCCCACCACCCTAAATTGCTCTCTTAGTTCACTGGGGAAAAGTTAATAATATATCTGCTTGATTTGCTTCATAGAAAAGTGAAGGAGGGCATCACAAAACCCCCTACCTTTACAGGTGTGCTAATGCCACTCAATTTAGTACATCAGAGGCAGCTCAGCTAGAACAGATGGAACTGGTAAGCATGGAGACCTGTGAAAACAGATTCTAAAATCCACAGATCCTAGAAACAGCATTGTCATTGTTCCTTCCCAATGCAGCTGTAACACTCCTGGATCTAGATCAGCTGTCTCTAATGAGCATTTAATGGGGCAGGTAAATGCTGGAAGAAGCTACCTAGGGAGGTGAAATCTCCTTCAGATATTGCCATGTTGTCATCATACGAACCCCACTGACCCAATCCTATCACGTCAGCAGAGTCTGAGGGGTGGAAGATCGTAGACTCATGCCTACCCAAAAGCACCACCCAAATAAAATGAATTAAGAAGTACAGTCCCTAACTCTATAGACATGAAGTACTATATAATAAGTTACATCTTCAGAAAACACCAGGAGCCTTTACTTGGAGGGGTGAGGGAGGGGGAGTTGAGTGATGAGATGAGCATAAGCCTATACTTGAACATATTAAGATGCTGACTGAAAAATGCAGATTTGTTATAAGGTATCCAGAATTGGCTAAATTGTGATCTAAGCTGTCTGGTTCATTGGCAATGTCATGTTTAATTTCATTACTGCACTTGAAGACTGGGAATTTTGCTGACTCTAAATTGAGAGAGGTGCCAAGAGAAATTGTTAATCTACATAAACAATGTGAAAGCTATGTTATTATTCTTAGAAAAACATCATAATAAGAAGATATGTTCAATCAGCTATAGCTCCAGAAGTGTTCCTTGCAGCTCTCTTGGTAGACTTTCACATCCAAAATTGTACTTTTACCAATAATTACACCAGGGCTTATATTGTCACTTTTCCCTGTCACCTTAACATGAACCTATCAGAAGTATTTCAGACTAGCATGCGTCTGTGCAAGTAATAGTCTGTCAGCTTCTAGCTTTAGGTGCACTATGAATCAAAAGTGTAGAGAAAAGAAAAAAAGATAAAGGAGAGCAAATACCAAAAGCATAGTGACATATCTGCCTGTTTCTTACTCTTTCTCAACTGCTGCATGGCATTTTTACCCTTTCTTAAATGCATTATCATAGAGGTGTCACCAGATTTGCTGATTGGCTCAGCTTTGGACAGTGGTGGGTCCATTTTGGAGCTGGCTGGAACTTGATCTGTTGGGCACGGAGCAGATCCTAGTCTCTTCTCACAGAGGCTACCTCTGCAGACCCCTGCGCTACCAAAACCTTGTCACGTAAACACACAGTTTGGCAAAGAACAAGTTATATAGCCTGAAGATGTATAAACTGCCTCATTTGGGCAAAGCTCATATCATCAGAATCTTTCTGCTGCTCTGTATTCTCTCATATAGCTATAGTAATAAACTGCT